>NC_092167.1:32766364-32863864 GCF_045791955.1 Oncorhynchus clarkii lewisi
AACTGCGTTTCGTCTGACACATTGGTTCAGCTGGCTTGTGGGTAAAGCAGGCGGGTGTTAAGAAGTGCGGCATGGCGGGTCATGTTTTAGAGGACGCATGACTCGACCGTCGACTCTCCCGAGACCTTTGGGTAGTTGCAGTGATGAGACAAGTAGTAATCCCGAAATTGGGGAGAAAAAATACACTTAAAAAAAAAAAAAAATGTGCAAGACCATGCCATGTCTTGGCATGTTTTTATTTGTTTATATTTTGGGAGGAAGCAGCCTGGAGATTTTGAATTTAAACCCACATTAAACATAATTCCACTGAAACTATGATTTGAGAATCTTGAAGTTGATATTTCACTACGTGGGCCTTTAATAATGAGGTTGGTATACTGATGGAACCTACAGAGGACAGGTTACAGTTGTAAGGTATGTTAGGTGATTTAAATTGGAGTCTGATCTGCTGGTAATCTGGTTTTGCATGCCTTTCTTGTCTCCCTTCACAGATTATGCAGACTGTCTCTGTGGACCCCTGGGAGATTAAGCGCAGCTCTATAAAACTGGAGAGGCGCCTGGGCGAAGGTTCCTTTGGAGTGGTCTATCAAGGCCTCTATAACAACACTCCAGTTGCAGTGAAGACCCTTATACATGGTAAACACCTGGGACAAGTTTTTCCAAAAATCTGCATAAGAATGATCTAGATTCTGTAATTATCCTCTATTTGTCAATCCAGGATCCGATCAATCAGATTTTTTTTGCCAGATTTTCGGGAAAAGGATGGGATGGGATCCTTCTGATCCAGATACCACAATATCATGTTTCTACTTCTACACTGTCATAGAGAAACAGAGATGAGTAAACTACATAAAAACCCAACATTTAGCTATAGCTTCAGCTATTTTTGTACTTTTCTCATTGAAAAACAATATCCCAAGTATAAATACAGTGATGTACACACTTGAGGGTAAAAAAAATTATGTTTGGAGAATTTTTTTATATTTTAGACACAACTGCCAAATTCAAGGAGTTGGTCTGATTGGTCCACTGTTGTGTCATCGACATCCCTCCCTCCTTCCAGGAACAGAGGCGTGCTAGAGGCGACACTACAGACCCGAGTTTGATCCCGGGCTGTCCCATAGGGATCGGGAGTCCCATAGGGCGACGCACAATTGGCCCAGCGTCTTCCGGGTTAGTTGAGGGTTTGGCCATCATTGTAAATAAGAATTTGCTCTTAACTGACTTGCCTAGTTGAATAAAAAAAACAATTCTAAGATTTAATACAATCTGATTGCCAAAATACGATTAGAAAAGTTTTTAAAAACCGAGCCCAGGTATCTTTGCTATCTGACTTGTGGACATGGTAAAGCTTGCATGTCAAAATATCAATCCCTTGTTTGTACAATTGTTATTTTGCTAATATTTATCAGTAATACTCTCTAATTCTACTGTACATTAAGGTGGCATGGCTATATTGCATTTTGTTTGTATTTGCAGACATGCAGCTGTACACAGATTTTGCCATCGCTTAGGCAATGTTAATTTGCTATCCGAGTGACGCAAACATTAGTCAATGTGGGGCCCCTGCATAATCCGGCCATGATTACCACAATTTTGAGATAGCTGGTTAGCCTAATGTAACACCTACAGCAGTGATTCCCAAACATTTTCACTCAGGCCTGCTCCCCCTCCCTCTCAAGCGCCAGGCTGCCCTTCATTACGCACACCTGTCACCATCATAACGCTCATCAGCGCTCATTGGACTCACCTGGACTCCTTCCCTTTGTTTATTGCCCCCTCTATAACGGTCTGCTTCCCCGTTTGTTTCCTGTGTCTGCATTAATGTCGTTATGTGTTCATGTCCACACGCTGTCCTGTTCCATGTCCGTCGATATTAAATGTGCACTCCCTGTACCTGCTTCTCGTCTCTACCAGCGTCGACCCTTACACAGGCCCCCCTCTTCCTCACCGGGAAACATCCCCCGCGTGCTATGTCTATTTCTATGGATACAAGCACTGTCCATGACGACAAAAAACTGGCCACACCCCTCTTGTTGGCAGAGAAAAGGTTTAAAGCAGGTTTAAAGCAGGTTTAAACCTTATTTCCTGCAATTCTATACATTTTGCCATGTCTTATGTGTGTTCATGTGATATCTGAGTGACTCAAACATTACAACAAAGCCAATGAGCTAAAAATGGTGAGCTGTCATGGGCTAGTTGATCTGGACATTTCTGACAAGTTATAAATGGCTCTCTAAGGTCTGCAATGACTGATGAGAGGAAAACTGCTGATGCACTACTAATTTCAAAATTGCACCTTGTGTTTTCTACTATTACAGCTTTCAAGAATAAGTTGAATGCCCGAGTTCCTTAAAAAAAAATCTACAAAATAAATAAACAACCTTCTTTTCCTCATTTCCTCTCATAGGCACCATGGACCCTCGGGACTTCCTAAAAGAGGCCCAGATCATGAAGACTATGGAGCATCCTAACCTCATCCAGCTCTTGGCTGTCTGCACTGAAGAACCCATCTACATCATCACTGAGCTAATGAAGAACGGAAGTCTGCTGGATTACCTGAGTAAGAGTACACTGTCGTATATGAACCAGCCAAGCCCTGCAGTACACGCCCAAGAGTTTTTCCTAATGATATGACATATTATCCCATCAGAAAAATCTAAGGGTTGTAGTCTATAACTTTCTATCAAATCAAATTTCATTTGCCGAATACAACAGGTGTAAACCTTACCTTTAAATGCTTACTTACAAGTCCTTAACCAACAATGCAGTTCAAGGAATAGAGTTAAGATATTTACTAAATAAAGTAAAACATTTAATGAAAAGTAACACAATAAAATAACGATGCTATATTTTATTTAACAAGGCAAGTCAGTTAAGAACAAAGTCTTATTTACAATGACGGCCTACTCCGGCCAAACCCAGGCGGCGCTGGGCCAATTGTGCGCTTCCCTATGGGACTCCCAATCACGGCCGGATGTGATACAGCCTGGATTCGAATAGGTACTATAGTGACGCCTCTTGCACTGAGATGCAGTGCCTTAGACCGCTGCACCACTCTGGATCCCAGGGGGTACCGGTACCGAGTCAATGTGCGTGGGTACAGGTTAGTCGAGGTAATTTGTACATGTAGTTAGGGGTAAAGTGACTATGCATAGATAATAAACAGCGAGTAGCAGCAGTGTAAAAACAAAGAACAAAGGGGGAGGGTCAATGTAAATAGTCCGGGTGGTCGTTTGATTAATTGTTCAGCAGTCTTATGGTTTGGGAGTAGAAGCTGTTAAGGAACCTTTTGGATGTAGACTTGGCACTCCGGTACCGCTTGCCGTGCGGTAGCAGAGAGAACTGGGCGACTGGAGTCTTTGACATTTTTATGTACCTTCCTCTGACACCGCCAGGTATAGAGGTCCTGGATGCTATGTTATAGTTATCAGGTCACATGGCCAGTAAAACTCCTGCCGTTACTTTAAACCTCTCTCAAATATGGTACACAAACAATAGGACATTTTCAACAAGTGTAGAACTTTTCAACCATTTTTGTGTACCAACAGTTAAAATATGAGCTTTCATACTTCCACCGGTTCCTTTCCATTTTGAATGTGAAAATTCTACCCATCATGTCATTTTATCATCTCATCAGTGTGCCCTGTTCCCTGTTCCACAGAGGTCAGGGTTGGAAGGCTACATTTAAATGACCAGATTGAGATGGCAGCCCAAGTGGCTTCTGGGATGGCTTATCTGGAGATGAAGAAATACATCCACAGGGACCTGGCAGCCAGGAATGTGCTGGTCGGCGAGAACAACGTCTACAAGGTGGCTGACTTTGGCCTTGCCAGGGTCTTACAAGCCCCACCAATGCTTTGGAATCAGACCAACCTGTATTATATACCTGTAGGGAAAGCGATATTCCCTTTGAGATGGACGGCTCCTGAGGCCATCGCCAACGAGAAGTTCACCATCAAGTGTGACGTGTGGTCCTTCGGAATCTTGCTGTATGAGATCATGACCTTTGGGGAGATGCCCTATCCAAGTAAGACTTTCATATTTACGATTTCAACTCCACATCTCTACTTAAGAGTATACACTGGGTATACCAAACATTAGGAACACCTTCCTAATATTGAGTTTAACCTGTCTCCTCCCGTTCATCTATTGTAAAAACAATTTGTTGCTAAATCCAGAGAAATTACGGGCCATGTAAAACAAACTGTTGGTCACTAAATCTGTCTAGAAGGACCACGTGAAAATGGTTGGCTGGTATGCCCTCACACATCTGAGCGGTCGGCAGTGAATGCCCTCACCCGCTATGTACTTGTAACGGATTGGTTTGGTTCTGCCCACCACAGTGCTGTCCGGTCAGAACATGATGTTGAGGCCCATACTGAACACAGACACTGCTGTTTCCATTTGAAGATGTTACATGATCGTGGAAGTCCGAATGACTTGGAATCTCATTGTTGTGGTTCTATAAGACAAAGAGATGAACGCATGTAAGCAGTATTAGTTCAAGGTTATAACTATGCAATGTACATGTATGTACATGAACATGTCTAATAAAGGGCTATAAACATAGCATCAATATAAACATCAACTTAAACATTCACCTCTTGGAGAGAGCGAGAGAAACCAATTACTTGGATTGACAAAGGGTCAATATTTAGAGCACCCTCTCTCCAGCCTTGTGTGAGAATTTGCCAGGCTGAGACCTTATCAGATCTGCCCTGGCGCCACAGGTTGGTAAATTACTCTGTGCATGAGCAAGCTCCAAGAACTGTCTGGGATGACTCTAGAAGCTCACGCATGGCAGCTCAATAAAACCCCTTAATATGGTAAGCCATCCCAGAAGCCACTTGGGCTGCCATCTCAATCTGGTCATATAAGCGTAGCCTTCTATGGAAAATGCTGTGGGAGCGTGTGCATGTGAAAGACTATGTTTACCAATACAACAAGTAAACCACTTCTGCAAAAGTACTTGTGCAACCAATGCAAAAACACTTCTGGCAGTACGGAATAATACCTCGTACAGTAAACAAAAGGCAAAGCAAATTTGGCAACTCTAACATTAAAGAATAGGAACAGCCATAAAGTAGAACATATGTCTGAAAGTTATCAAAGTAACAGTAAGTAATTAGTGGTAATGATATATTATTACACTGCATGTAAAACCTCCAATAAACCCCCCATGCAACTTACATTTCGATACGTGCACAACATTCAGACATTTGTGGTACTGCCGACAATAACAAAGTCCTCTGAAACATGCGTGTTCTCCCTTCAGACGACAAAAAACTCTGACCTGAATGGGCGGGTGCAGTTTCTATCTACTCTTTTGACGCTGCGCTACATTCCCCAGGTTTGATTGTTTTACTGTCTGAACTCAGTTGCATTACACTGTAACTAGTTCATCTTATTGTTTCAGACATGAACAACTCCGAGGTGAAACAGAAGGTTCCCAAGGGGTACAGGATGCCTTGCCCTGTTAAACCCTACTGTTCCAAAGACATGTACAAGATCATGTTGGACTGCTGGAAGGAGAATAAAAATGACAGGCCCACTTTCGAGGCTCTGAAAATGAGTCTGAGGAACGTTAGAGGTTGAAGATTTATGTAATCACTCTTGAGTATCGATTAAATAGCAGTAATTAAATGTTAGTCTTGTTTCTCAGCTCTGTCATCTCTTTTTGAGAGTCTGGAATGTTCCTTAGTGTTGTGTGTTACTGAAGACTATCTTAAATTGCTACCATGACCACATTGCTGATTTTACTGACTGCGCTGTGAAGGGATAAAAGTTGATGTCATCTCTGCTGTCTTCAGACATGGTGTGTGCTTCCAAATTAAACATTTTCTTTCTGCCTTTACACCATTGTCCAATTTCATAATTTCATCTTTGATTCTACACTTAAGAATAAGACAATTCCCAACACTAGTAGTACAGTATACTAACTAGCCTAGAATCTGGCCACACTGAATATCTCTCAATTTCACTATTACTCAACCTCAGTGTAGATTCCAGGTTATGCTTGAAACAAAATGTCAAAGTAGTAAATAATCGGGTTATCTTCCCTGGTCCTTTATTGGTAACACTACCCTTTATAAGGGTTTATAAGTAAGGGTCATAGTTTATAACAATGAAAGATGTCCATCCTAACCTTATACAACACAGGACCATTACAGATTAAAAACAGTCTTGATAATAGTTTTTTGGACAGATGAGAGACAAAAGAAAGTAATGTAGCCTCTTGGGTTCTGATGGGCTACCGCAGTTGAAATAAGCTCATGTGGCATTTATGAGTTATATTCTCAAGAATCAATGGGTACATTTCATTAATGTACAAGTCCAAAAATGGATGTATCTACTGCTGATTGCCCCTTTAACAGTAAGATTCATATCGGCCTACGTAGGTTTTGTGTGAATAAAATATAAGTCTACTAGCTAGTTTTAATTTATATTAAAATGCGTTTAAGGATAATACGAACTTGGTAAGACCATGTACGCTTTCCGTACAAACTTCTTTTTTTTTACTAACAATTCCAACATGGCTGCGATCAGGAGTGGAGTGACTCCGGGTTGTCTAACGAGATGTTTTTTAAGACAAAGTGGAATATCAAGTGCAGGCAACGCTTCATTTACAGAGAGATGGAACCAGGTTTGACTTGTGCTCTTGAATTCGTGTGTTTGTCTGGCGTCAAGCAGTAACAGCGATTCTAAACAGCACGCCAAGCGCATGTCTGTGACTTTGACAATGTCCAGCTAACGTTAGCTAGCAAGTGAATTAACATTTGTATCAACATCTAGCTACATGCCACACACAGGAATCGGGGAATATGATTGTTCGCATGTATGCTTACATCATTGTTGATAGTTGATTGGGTCGCCTGTCTACATACACAATTTGACATGTCCAGACAGTCAATTATGACATGCTAACTAGTTAGCTGGTAGCTAAAGTTAGCTTGTTACCGGCTGAAATGGGAACGCTAACGTTGGCTTGTTACCGGCTGAAATGGGAACGCTAACGTTGGCTTGTTACCGGCTGAAATGGGAACGCTAACGTTGGCTTGTTACCGGCTGAAATGGGAACGCTAACGTTCGCTTTCTATGAATGATACAGCCTTGTGATATGTAAACATGTATATGACAAGCAAACAATAACGTTGTGTATGAGCCCTCCTCAGCCCTCAAGTCAACATATTTCTTGAGATTTGTGATATGGTGATCATTCCGTCAGACTATTGAAACAAACCACAATACAGCTCTCATAGCTAGAAATATGTAACGTTCAGTCTATTGACTCTGTTGCAATTGCTGCTGCATTGTCAAAGTCAACCTATCCTGCAATGAGCCACACGGTAAAGTGGACCAGAAGGTGGTGGTGTATCTTCATCTGAGGGTTGTAAACATGCGATTGTTGTTCGTGTACTGTAGTTCATTGTAGGCCATTCATGTTATTGTGCCCCCCTCCTAAACAGAGGTTTCTACAGAGATCCCATCTTCACACAGTAATAGAGTGCAGGAGTCCTACAACTAGAGCTGTTCTCGGTCGACGTCACAATGGGCGGTTATTATTGGTCAGCGCAGTGTCCGTCAGGCACAACAGCTCACAGGTGAGTCGGTGTCAAATTACAGCACAGTGTTGGCTTTCCCACCTGACTACATTACAGACGTTGCGTTACGTCATCCAATGGGTTTGTGTGCAACGCCATTGACTGCAGTTGGGAACCATATTGCTATGTCATACGATGTGGAAAGCTGATAGGTTAAACCCTTTATTCAAGCATTGTGATATCTGGCAGGCGTCTGCATTGTAGTCAGGCAGGAACAGCCAAGTAAAGTATTTTAGAACATTACACCAGAGGATGCACCTTGATCAATTGCCTAGAAAGTTGGTACATTTGGTCAAACTCTAAGACACTTCCTCTGGGATAATAGTTTGTCCTGTCCCTTTTGGACATCCTTCCACCTGGTGTGGGAAAGAGTTGATCACCACCATATAAAATAAAAGCTATGTTATATTTTCAGGTCCCAAGTGAAAGTATTCCTACGGCAACTCCAGTGCTGGAAGCATCCATTGCCAGCCCTGTCGTCGTTGACCCCGCCTCTATTACCACAGAGCCAATCGCCGAGCAGGTGTTAGAGGCTGCACCAACCGCAGTGGATATTCTGCAGGGAGTGGGAGCAGAGCTGAGCCTATCAGAGCTGGGCCTGGGGAGCGCCACTCCTGTTGGCCTGGTCCAGAACCTACTGGAGTTCATGCATGTGGACATTGGGATGCCGTGGTGGGGAGCCATTGTTGTAGGTGAGGCAACCTCATCATCAGAACTCTCACTGTGGTTTGCCTCAGCCTGTCTAGCTTATTAAAGTCACCAGACTTCAGTCAGCTACCAGACTTCTATCTATTCTGAGTTTTCTTATGTCCATTTCTGTTTCTCTCCTACAAACACACTAAAACACACACACACCCCAGGCACAGTGCTGGCTCGCATCATGGTGTTCCCGGTCATCGTGAAGGGTCAGAGGGAGGCGGCCAAGCTGAACAACGTTATGCCAGAGATGACTAAACTCACCAACAAAATGAACGAGGCCAAACAGAGTGGAAACAAGTTCGACTGTTAGTTTTCTCTCTTTCTTTCTTTCCTGCTCAACTCATTTCCATTTCATGACTCATCTGGATCATCCCTCTGCATTTATCCACTATGTAACTCCTCATTCATGTTACATTGCAACTCAGTATCAGTTTTAGTGTGTGATGTCTCCCTCAGTTTCAAGGTAATATGTCTGTGTGTCTCCTAGTTGCTAAGGCGTACTCTGACCTGACCATGTTCCAGAAGAAACATGACGTCAACCCTCTCCGTGGTTTCCTTGTCCCTTTGGTGCAGGTAAATTACAGCGCTCTGTCTCTCTCGCTCGCCGTCTCTCTCCATCTGTCTCCGTCTCTCTCTCTCTCCACCTCTCTCTCTCCCTGTCTCTCTCGCTCCCCATCTCTCTCTCCCAGGTATCTATAGTATCTCCTTAATGTTTTATGCTTTGTCAATGTTTTTACACCTCTCTGTCACTACCTCCCCCCCTCTCTCTATCTCCCTCTCCTCCTTTCCAGACTCCAGTCTTTATCTCCTTCTTCATCGCTCTCAGAAAGATGTCCTACCTCCCTGTCCCCAGTATGCAGACAGGAGGTTGCTTGTGGTTCTTAGACCTCACAGCAGCAGACCCTTTCTACATTCTCCCCATTGCTGTGACCGGGACCATGTTCGCTATACTGGAGGTATGGTAATGGTGTTGCCGCGTCTACTAGGAAAGTATTTTCTAGTGGTCAGTTGATGATTTTAGAGGCCAGCTGTCTTGACTTGAATTAATAAAATGGACAATCAAATTGACAATTTAAAAAAATAAATTTATAGAATCACGCAAAAATATGAATAATATTGTCATTGATTACATTGTATTTACATTGGAATAACAGTATTGAGCCTAAATAACACCTACCTGTTGTCTGTTTGCCTGTCTTCTCCTCAGCTGGGGGCAGAGTCTGGTGTGGACAACCCTAACCTGAAAGCCATGAAGACAGTGTTCAGAATCATGCCCTTCGTCATCCTCCCTCTCACCATTAACTTCCCCACGGTCAGTCTCTCGCACTCTCTCTCTGTCTCTCTGTAGCCTACACACACAGCACGGTCCCTGCTAGAGCGGTACCTCTCTCTACGTCCTCTCCCTCGCACTTTATCTGCTCCAGTTAATAAAGTAGCTTAAAAATAGCCTTTTCTGCTGCTTCCCTCACTCGGACCGGGCCTGGACCCGACCAGGTCTTTACAGAATGGGTGTAGTTGTCTTTTGGACCGTTCGGAAGTGGGTTTCTATATTCATTATTTATATATATACATGTGTGTGTGTATTTTTTTTATTTTTAGATATACTGGGTCCAGGTGGAAAAGCCCCAGGTCTATTTCAGGAACGGGTTCAACATTTTGGACCCATGAAGGCCTGTACGCTCTCGCTCGCTCCCCCCTGTGGCAATATCATAATATTACATCACATCCTCTACAAACAATAACATGTATTTAGTAGCCCTGGATACGCTTGTTCATTTAATTGTTATTCAACCTTGATTTATCCAGGTTAGTCTCATTGAGGTCAAAAAAGCAATAGGGTCAATGTGTCTGTCTGACTGAGCATCATGGAACCAGTCTTCTAATCTCACGATTAACCCCCCCCCCCCCCTCCAGGCTCTCTTTCACGTTTGCGCTTTCATCTCGATATCATAACAGGTTTTCAAAAACACCGGCCTACTTTTCTTCATGCCATTGTTATTCAACCTTTATTTATCCAGGTTAGTCTCATTGAGGTAAAACACTAGCAGGTTCGCTGTGTTACAGGGTGTGTGTGTTTGACTGAGCATCATAGCTAGTCGGGTGATCTCACAAACATGCCTCTGCTTCCACCTCTGCTTGCTTTTTGTGGTCTAGGCCAGGGGATTACTATTTAAGCACTTTATGACAACTGCAGATGTAAAAAGGGCTTTATAAATACATTTCATTGATTTGATTGGTTGATTGACATACATGTTCCTCTCCTCTCCGTCCCCCAGGCGGTGTTTACGTACTGGATGACGTCCAACTGCTTCTCCCTGGCCCAGGTGGCCCTGCTCAAACACCCCCTGGTCAGACGGAAGCTGAGGATCCCAGAGAGGATCGAACACCCTACCTCCGCCCTGCCCCAGAACGACGGCTTCTTCGAGACCATCAAGAAGGGTGGGTGTGGTGGGACTGATGGGGATGTGTCATGGAGTCACCTGTCAAAATATGATTCTCTTTCGTGGTTGGATTAGCTTTTTTCCTCTCTCTCTTTCTCCCCCTTCATTTCTTTTCACTCTCACACACATTGTCTTTCCCCCCCCTTTTTAAAAACGTGGTCGTCTGTCCCTCCTATAGGCTGGAAGAATGCTCAGCTTGCCCAGCAGTTGGAGGAGAGGGAGAGGAGGATCAAGAACCACCTAGATATTGCATCAAAAGGTAAGAAAGAACACTGGTGCCTTTTTACCACAACCCCTTTCTTAGGATCAACAATATTTACCATTACTGTGTTTTAACATCCTCTTTGATACATTTAGATATATGCTTTTGTTTCTCTGTGGAATACGGTAGTGGATTTTTATTTAGCCTAATATTTTTGCTCTTCAACCAGGTCCTTTGAGACAGACCTTCACTCACAACCCTCTACAGCAGTCGACACCATCCATTGCAGCAGCAACAACCAAGTCAGCCAAAGCAAAACAAGCATCCCCGGCAACTGGTGGTAAGAAGAGGCCATGGGAGGAGACTATTGGTTGAAGAAGAGTGACAGACCGTTTGAAGGCCCAATGAATTGTGTGTGCATATTTATTGAGCGAGAAGTGTGTGGAGGGATTGGTAGACAGGACATGGGCGGCGCACAGGGTTTGTCATAAATGTAGTCTAAATAAAGAGCAAACTTCTGTTGCCTTAAAACGTCTGTGTACATTATGACAAGAGGAAAACGTATAGTTGATTATATCCATTGGAATGACTGCAATGGAATTGTTAAGAGTCATATATATATATACACACACAATTGACCGTTCCCCGTTGTGCTGTTCTTATTTCTGATAGTTTAAGAGCTAAGAAGTTAAAGCAGATATCCAATATGACTTGGATACACATCCTGAATGCTAATCAATAAAAATGTGTTAAATTCGCTGCCCTGTTTTGCTTGTTTTACAGCGGGTCATTTCATTTGTCAGCGGTGGTCTCGTATTGTTACATTAAAAAAACCATTTAGAAAATAAAGGTTGCTAACATGGCAGCTGTTCTAAACCCTGGTCGATTTCTATATATCCCTCTGGTTACAACTACTGTCTGTATTCTACTCATCCATGGTGGGAATTTAGAAGAAGAAAAAGTCAGTCGGAACATTTCTATCAGTAATTTATTATAAATACAGTGTAAACCTTTGACTAACCATCGACTCAACCAACCCCCTTCGCTTCACAAAGATCTTAAAAGCTTCAGGTGGGACAGACATTTACATACAACACAAAAAAAGTGGCTAGAGCAATCTACATTCTAGTCCTCACTACAGGTGATGCCAAATACGACCTTTATTGTCAGCAGTGCTGTTTCAATGATGATCTACCTACCCACATACAACAAATTAACACTAATTAGATTTCTTTCCTACATGTCTTCAGTATCTCTTTTGTTATTCAATAATGACATTTTATTAATGCCACTTCACAGGTATTAGTAGACTTATACCTCTGTGTTTATAAAGGCAGCCCCATTCTGATATTTTGCCCAATTATTGGCAAAAGAGCTGATTTGATTGGTCAAAAGACCAATTAGTGGAAACAGATCAGAATTGGGCTGCCTGTGCATTGAAAGATAATAAATATCAGTATTTGAGTAAAAAATGTAAGGCATAGGAATGGTTTAGTATTGATACATTAGGAGTGTGAGTGTGTGTGTGGAACGTCCTCAGAGGCAGCTGGAGTGTCATCCTGGCCGTAGAACGACCCTATCGTCCAATGAACATATCATGGCGATAATTGGTTGGCCAGAGATTTGGTCCAATGAATGGCTGCCGTTTGAATCAGCAGCCCATGGCTGAGGGAAATACTGTCCAGGAAGTGTTTTGTGCGTCTTCAGTGTGTTGGTTCTTATCTCTTCACTCCAACTTTTCTATGACATCCAACTCAGTCACAACAGAATAGCACACCTTCTGAATCAACAGACCAAAGTTGGCTAGAGGGAGAGAGGATGAGAGACCTATCCATCAAACACATCATCAATGTAGTGACATTAGCAATAGCATGAGAAGTGCACTTTGGTTGAAGAATGTACATTAAAAAATGTAGGCATACAAAATAATGTACTTACAAAACTCATGTCATACCAAACTAGGGTCGTAAAATTCCAGTAATTTCCCCAAAGTTCCCAGATTTTCCAGAAATCCTGGTTTGGTAGATTCCCTGGGATTTTCCAGAAACCCTGGGAATTTGGGTAAAGTCCCCAGATTTTTGCAACACTATACTAAATTCAAACATTCATCTGATTCTTACCAAAGAACCTGCGGATCCACATGGGCCTTTTGGTGGCGGGAGTGTAGATGCACAGGAAGTAAACGGGGACTCCTGATAGGGCGATGCCGATGCCAATCAGAGAGTTGATAGTGTCACTGTAGATGGGAACCACCACTAGGAACACGGTGCAGAAACAGAAGATGATCGGGAAGAACAGACTGAGCTGATAGAGGGAGAGACAGAGAGAGAGACAGAGAGAGAGGGAGACAGAGAGAGAGGGAGACAGAGAGAGAGAGAGAGAGAGAGAGAGAGAGACAGAGAGAGAGAGAGAGAGAGAGAGAGAGAGAGAGAGAGAGAGAGAGAAAGACAGAAGAAGAGTTACGTCACAACTATCAAACAGGGTCTGGTATTGACGTCAAACAGTGAAAGAGATTCAAAACTATTGTGAATTACAGTACAAACGCTTCAGACGTTACAACCAATGGAAGTTTGCATTTGAATATGTCTATAGGCTACAGTGTTTTGTGCTGAGCCTATTGGTGTTAAAGGTGAATGTGTGGACGATTGTGTTACCTTGAGGGGTCGGACTCTGTCTGGCTGTTTCCAGCGCAGGTACAGCTGTCCCAGGATAGAGAGGCCCACAAAGAACCAGTAGCTGAAGCTGTAGTAGTTGATCAGTTTAAAGATGTCCTCCACACACAGATAGACCAGAGCCATGGCACCCTATAGCATAGAGCAACAGCACTATGTCAATATACTGTACATACAGACTATATTTCAGACACTGTAGAAAGAGGGAGAGCTGAACACTACAGGACAGACAGACAAACAGTGCGCTGAGGCAGACAGAACAACGGGTTAAAATAAAGGACTGCTGAGACAGGTAGCCAGATTTCTGGGACCGAATTTTCGGTAGACGCAGAAGCAGAACGTTGACACAGAACTCGGACAAATGCAAAACTGAACAATGGAAACAACTCGTAAGACAATGGAAATGTACATTTTTCAACACAGACAGTCAGACAGATGTCGCCCCCCCCCCACACACACACACACAAAAACACAGAGACTGGTTTTGCGGGATGACTGACGTTGAAGAGCAGTGCGGGGATGGGGGTGTAGCGGGTGACGTGGATCATGCAGAGGTAGTCTGGGAGATGGCCCTCCCTGGAGCCCACGAAGAACAGCCTGCAGGGAACACACACACACACACAGGGTTATCGCGTGTTGGTCAAATAAGGAGGAGAGGATCAGTGATAACAGTAACGATGATGAAGATGAGGATGATGACGTGATAATGATAGTTAAGACGCGCATCCGTCATGTCATTCTAATTCACCTGGAGGCAGCCAGGATAGAAGCGTTGAGTCCGCCGAAGCAGGAGAGAGCCACCGCTAGAGGGATGGTCCAGTTCATCACGCCAAACACCTGGTCTGCAAACGTCTGGGGGAATAAAAACAGATCTTATACTACACCAATTCAAAACGCTTACAGCACATCCTATGACAAAGTCATTTAGGGCTTATTCAATGGGATGATACTGCGGATAGAACTGTATACATCTGACATACTGTATAGAACCGGCTTTATGCTGTGTCATGTACAGGGAGTCCTATTTCGATCCGAAGTGAACTTACCACAGCCACAGCGTCACTGTCCAGGATGGCGGGAATGGGCAGCACAGTGTAGTAGGCAACATTGGTCAGGATGTAGATCACAGTGACGATGGGCATGGAGATGGCGATGGCCAGGGGCAGGTTCCTGTAGATCACACAAACAAAACACCAGGGGGAGACAGAGACACTTAGATTTTTAGAAAACAACACAGCAAGTACGAAAACATTTAGGATGGTTCGGAAACATCCAGGGTTCTCCATGAGTGAACGGGTCAAGAGTTGAGTCGGAGGAGGAGGAGGAGCAGGGGGGAGGAGCAGAGGGAGGAGGCGGGGTGTGCTTGTCACGTAATCTGCCTGAGAACTCCTGGAAGTAGCTTGTGATCCAGTCATGTCTGTCTTGCTCCATTTCATCAGCGTTTAAGTGTGCGAATCAGAGCCAAGGGGATCAGATAAATCCTTCCCTCAGGAGGAAGAGCCCCTCGCCTTCCCCTGCAGAAAACACGACTACCCATTCAGTAGGTTATCCCTTTCCATACCTCCCATCCTTGCCTCATCAAACCACTATTACTTGACATTCTCTACCAATCGCAACCACTCCATATATTCCTACATACTCCTACCCCACTCCTTATTACACTTGCATCCTCTCAAGTCTTCCCTTCATTCTACACCTATGCCCTCTCATCCTTCTACTCAGTGGTGTAAAGTACTTCAAGTAAAAATAGTTTACAGTACTACGTTAAGTCTTTTTTGGGGTTGATCTGCACTTTACTATACTATACATATTTTATGACAACTTTTACTTCACTACATTCCTAAAGAAAATAATGTACTTTTTACTCCATACATTTTCCCTGACTGAAAAAAGTATTCAATCAAATCAAACTTTATTTGTCACATGCACCGATTTGTCACACGCGCCGAATACAAGTGTAGACCTTACCACGAACTGCTTACTTACAAGCCCTTAACCAACAGTGCAGTTCAAGAAGAGTTAAGAAAATATTTACCAAATAAACTAAAGTTAAAAATAATAAAAAGTAACACAATAAAATAACAACGAGGCTATATATATACATGGGGTAATTTTAATGGCTTTCCTCTGACCCCACCTATTATATAGGTCCTGGATTGCAGGAAGCTTGGCCCCAGTGATGCACTGGGCTGTACGCACTACCCTCTTACAGATGCTGAGCAGTTGCCATACAGGCAGTGATGCAACTGGTCAGGATGCTCTCGATGGTGCAGCTGTATAACTTTTTGAGGATCTGGGGACCCATGACAAATCTTTTCAGCCTCCTGTGGGGGAAAGGGTGTTGTCGTGCCCTCTTCACGACTGTCTTAGTGTGTTCGGACCATGATAGATCGTTGATGATGTGGACACCAAGGAACTTGAAAACTCTCGACCCGCTCTCCTACAGCCCCGTTGATCTTAATGGGGCCCGTTCGGCCTGCCTTTTCCTGTAGTCCACGATCAGCTTCTTTGTCTTGCTCACATTGAGGGAGAGGTTGTTGTCCTGGCACCACATTGCCAGGTCTCTGACCTCCTCCCTATAAGCTCTCTCATTGTTGTGGGTGATCAGGCCTACCACTGTTGTGTCGTCAGCAAACTTAATGATGGTGTTGGAGTCGTGTTTGGCCACGTAGTCGTGGGTGAACAGGGAGTACAGGAGAGGAATAAGTACATACCCCTGAGGGGCCCATGTGTTGAGGATCAGCATGGCAGATGTGTTGTTGCCTACCCTTACCACCTGGGGGCGGCCTGTCAGGAAGTCCAGGATCCCGTTGCAGAGGGAGGTGTTTAGTTCCAGGGTCCTTAGCTTAGTGATGAGCTTCGTGGGCATTATGGTGTTGAACGCTGAGCTGTAGTCAATGAACAGCATTCCCACATAGGTGTTACTTTTGTGGGAAAGGGCAGTGTGGAGTGCGATTGAGATTGCGTCATCTGTGGATCTGTTTGGGCGGTATGCGAATTGGAGTGGGTCTAGGGTATCCGGGAGGATGCTGTTGATGCCTTTCAAAGCACTTCATGGCTACCGACGTGAGTGCTACGGGGCGGTAATCATTTAGGCAGATTACCGTCGCTTCCTTGGGCACAGGGACTATGGTGGGCTGCTTGAAACATGTAGTTATTACAGACTCAGTCAGGGAGAGGTTGAAAATGTCAGTGAAGACAATTGCCACTTGGTCAATGCATGCTTTTGAGTACACGTCCTGGTAATCCATCTGGCCCTGTGGCTTTGTGAATGTTGACCTGTGAATGTTATCACACAGTCATCCAAAACAGCTGGTGCTCTCGTGCATGCTTCAGTGTAGCCATACATTAAAATAACAAGGACATTGTGCCTTCTGGTTTGCTTAATATGAGCAATTTGAAATGATTTTGATACTTAAGTCTATTTTTTGCAATAACATTTACTTTGATACTTAAGTATATTTAAAACCAAATACCTTTAGACTTTTACTCAAGTAGTATTTTACTGGATAACTTTCACTTGAGTCATTTTCTATTAAGGTATCTTTACTCGGTTGTCTACTTTTTCCACCACTGCCTTAACTCCTTCCACATATCTAAGCCTCCATTCACTATACTCTCATTGCTACCCATCCTCTACTCCTTCACTACTCCTCATTCCTTACAGAGGGTTAACCCTTTGCCCACTGGTGCCTTCATCCTGCCCTCCCTCTCTCCCCCCTAACCTCTCTGGGTTTTTGATCTCCTCCGTGACGAAGTTCAGTGTGTCCCATCCGGAGTAAGAGAACAGAGCAGAGTAAAGTGCCAGAGCTATGTTTCCTGGATCCGTCGACGAGCCCTCAAACATGCCCTCAAAGTTCTGTGTCTGACCTGAGGAACACACACACACACACACACACATGCATTATAACACATACATAAATACATACATTCACTGGTGCAAATGAATGCTTATCAATATAATATATAAATATGTAAGTTATGTGAAGGAACATGCCCGAGTGTTCACAGTGTGCATGTCTGTGTCTGTGAATGTACCGTATAGTGGATGGATGGGTGAATATTTGTACGAGATTAGTGATTTGTATTGAGTGGGAGACATCCTGTCATCGGTACCTTGGCTTATCTTGAACAGGCCGGTGATGATGACAGCGATGAGGGCGATGACCTTAGCATAGGTGAAGAAGTCCTGGACACGCGTCCCCCACTTCACATAGGCACAGTTCACAAAGGTCAGCAAACCTGTGGGAGAAACACAGACATTAAGATCTACGTTACTGCAGAGTGAGACAGAGAGACGGAGCGCACCCACACACACTGCATTGTGGGGCTGAGCTGCATGGGTCTGAGGTGCCTACTATAGCAACACCATTATACCTCAGTGTAGGCTTCTCTATCTACATAACGGGGTCCCTGAGAGTCAGAATTCCTTGTGGATGAGCAAGTCTGGACTCTGATTGGCCACTACGCTGACATGTACGTGTGTGCGTGTTCTAGTTTTAGAGTCTGCGTAGCTTGAGGAAATGAGGCTGCTGACTGCAGCAGTCCAGCCAGTTGTTTTCCACAGAAGGAAAGAGCAGAGAGCAGACAGATAAAGTGCACTCCTTGAAATGATTTAAAGACCTCGACAAAACATTAAATCAAATCAAATCAAATTTTATTTGTCACATACACATGGTTAGCAGATGTTAATGCGAGTGTAGCGAAATGCTTGTGCTTCTAGTTCCGACAATGCAGTAATAACAAGTAATCTAACTAACAATTCCAAACTACTGTCTTGTACACAGTGTAAGGGGATAAAGAATATGTACATAAGGATATATGAATGAGTGATGGTACAGAGCAGCATAGGCAAGATACAGTAGATGGTATCGGGTACAGTATGTACAAATGAGATGAGTATGTAAACAAAGTGGCATAGTATAGTATAAAGTGGCTAGTGATACATGTATTACATAAGGATACCGTCGATGATATAGAGTACAGTATATACGTATGCGTATGAGATGAATAATGTAGGGTAAGTAACATTTATATAAGGTAGCATTGTTTAAAGTGGCTAGTGATATATTTACATCATTTCCCATCAATTCCCATTATTAAAGTGGCTGGAGTTGAGTCAGTGTCAGTGTGTTGGCAGCAGCCACTCAGTGTTAGTGGTGGCTGTTTAACAGTCTGATGGCCTTGAGATAGAAGCTGTTTTTCAGTCTCTCGGTCCCAGCTTTGATGCACCTGTACTGACCTCGCCTTCTGGATGATAGCGGGGTGAACAGGCAGTGGCTCGGGTGGTTGATGTCCTTGATGATCTTTATGGCCTTCCTGTGACATCGGGTGGTGTAGGTGTCCTGGAGGGCAGGTAGTTTGCCCCCGGTGATGCGTTGTGCAGACCTCACTACCCTCTGGAGAGCCTTACGGTTGAGGGCGGTGCAGTTGCCATACCAGGCGGTGATACAGCCCGCCAGGATGCTCTCGATTGTGCATCTGTAGAAGTTTGTGAGTGCTTTTGGTGACAAGCCGAATTTCTTCAGCCTCCTGAGGTTGAAGAGGCGCTGCTGCGCCTTCTTCACGATGCTGTCTGTGTGAGTGGACCAATTCAGTTTGTCTGTGATGTGTATGCCGAGGAACTTAAAACTTGCTACCCTCTCCACTACTGTTCCATCGATGTGGATAGGGGGGTGTTCCCTCTGCTGTTTCCTGAAGTCCACAATCATCTCCTTAGTTTTGTTGACGTTGAGTGTGAGGTTGTTTTCCTGACACCACACTCCGAGGGCCCTCACCTCCTCCCTGTAGGCCGTCTCATCGTTGTTGGTAATCAAGCCTACCACTGTTGTGTCGTCCGCAAACTTGATGATTGAGTTGGAGGCGTGCGTGGCCACGCAGTCGTGGGTGAACAGGGAGTACAGGAGAGGGCTCAGAACGCAACCTTGTGGGGCCCCAGTGTTGAGGATCAGCGGGGAGGAGATGTTGTTGCCTACCCTCACCACCTGGGGGCGGCCCGTCAGGAAGTCCAGTACCCAGTTGCACAGGGCGGGGTCGAGACCCAGGGTCTCGAGCTTGATGACGAGCTTGGAGGGTACTATGGTGTTGAATGCCGAGCTGTAGTCGATGAACAGCATTCTCACATAGGTATTCCTCTTGTCCAGATGGGTTAGGGCAGTGTGCAGTGTGGTTGAGATTGCATCGTCAGTCATTAGTCAATTAGTCAATTAGTCATTAGTCATTAGTCAAAGCACTAACATACTGACACACTGACTGACTGTCTAGCTTCCTGTCCTGGCTGACAAATACACACTGACTGCCTGACTGGCTAGCTACTTACAAATGCACACTAACTACCTGACTGGCTAGCTACTGACAAATACAGACTGGCTGCCTGACTGACAAATACACACTGACTGCCTGACTGACTAGCTTACTGATAAATACAGACTGGCAGCCTGACTGACTACCTTACTGACAAATACACACTGACTGCCTGACTGGCTAGCTACTTACAAATACACACTAACTACCTGACTGGCTAGCTACTGACAAATACAGACTGGCTGCCTGACTGACAAATACACACTGACTGCCTGACTGACTAGCTTACTGATAAATACACACTGACTGCCTGACTGACTGCCTGACTGACTGGCTTACTGACAGATACAGACTGGCTGACTGACTGTCCAATCAACTTACTGACAGAAACAGACAGTTGCTAACTGTGTCCTTGTAGTACACT
Source organism: Oncorhynchus clarkii lewisi (assembly GCF_045791955.1). Taxonomy (NCBI): domain Eukaryota; kingdom Metazoa; phylum Chordata; class Actinopteri; order Salmoniformes; family Salmonidae; genus Oncorhynchus; species Oncorhynchus clarkii. The sequence goes on from NC_092167.1 coordinate 32,786,710, forward strand.
GCTCCCCCAGTTTTAAGAAAACATGTTTTCCAGTTAACCTTATCTCTCGCTCTCTCTCCTTATCAGTGTTTGTTCCTTCAAGTTCATAAAGTTACATGGAGATAGATTCATAGGATGGTCCAGTCTGAATCATTACTGATCTCCCTTTCACTGAGATTGAATATGTATTCAATGTATCAATGTATCCCTCCTTTCAAAATGGTGACATCCCAAACGTCACCCTATTCCCTATGTAGTAAACTACTTTTCATCAGTGCCGTTTTAGAGACACCCTATATATCTCACACACTACATCATGTTTAGCGAACCTTTAAAATACTAAAAATGCTCCTCAGCAATATATTCATGCAAAGCAGCCATAATATCATGTACCATAGTGTTTGCCTAAATTATTAACACTCAAGTTCATATCTAAACTCAGCAAAAGAAGAAACGTCCTCTCCTTTTCAACTGCGTTTATTTTCAGCAAACTTAACATATGTTAATATTTGTATGAACATAAGATTAAACAACTGAGACAAACTTAACAAGTTCCACAGACATGTGACTAACAGAAATTGAATAATGTGTCCCTGAAGAAGGGAGGGGGGGGGGGGGGTCAAAATCAAAAGTAACAGTCAGTATCTGATGTGGCCACCAGCTGCATTAAATACTGCAGTGCATCTCCTCATCATGGACTGCACCAGATTTGCCAGTTCTTGCTGTGAGATGTTACCCCACTCTTCCACCAAGGCACCTGCATGTTCCCGGACATTTCTGGGGGGAATGGCCCTAGCCCCTCACCCTCCAATCCAACAGGTCCCAGACGTGCTCAATGGGATTGAGATCCGGGCTCGTTGCTGGCCATGGCAGAACACTGACATTCCTGTCTTGCAGGAAATCACGCACAATACGAGCAGTGTGGCTGGTGGCATTGTCATGCTGGAGGGTCATGTCAGGATGAGCCTGCAGGAAGGATACCACATGAGGGAGGAGGATGTCTTCCCTGTAACGCACAGTGTTGAAATTGCCTGCAATGACAACAAGCTCAGTCCGATGATGCTGTGACACACCGCCCCAGACCCTCCACCTCCAAATCGTCCTGCCTCAGAGTACAGGCCTCGGTGTAATGCCGATTCCTTCCACAATGAACGTGAATCCGACCAGAAGAACACTTTTTGCCAGTCCTGTCTGGTCCAGCGACAGTGGGTTTGTGGCCATAGGCGACATTGTTGCCAGTGATATCTGGTGAGGACCTGCCGTACGACAGGCCTACAAGCCCTCAGTCCAGCCTCTCTCAGCCTATTGCGGACAGTCTGAGCCCTGATGGAGGGATTGTGCATTCCTGGTGTAACTCGGGCAGTTGTTGTTGCCATCCTGTACCTGTCCCGCAGGTGTGATGTTCGGATGTACCGATCCTGTGCAGGTGTTGTTACACATGGTCTGCCACTGAGAGAATGATCAGCTGTCCGTCCTGTCTCCCTGTAGCGCTGTCTTAGGCGTCTCACAGTATGGACATTGCAATTTATTGCCCTGGCCACATCTGCAGTCCTCATGCTTCCTTGCAGCATGCCTAAGGCACGTTCATGCAGATGAGCAGGGACCCTGGGCATCTTTCTTTTGGTGTTTTTCCAGAGTCAGTAGAGAGGCCTCTTTAGTGTCCTAAGTTTCCATAACTGTGACCTTAATTGCCTACCGTCTGTAAACTGTTAGTGTCTTTACGGCCGTTCCACAGGTGCCTGTTCATTAATTGTTTATGGTTCATTGAACAAGCATGGGAAACAGTGTTTAAACCCTTTACAATGAAGATCTGTGAAGTTATTTAGATTTTTACTAATTATCTGTGAAAGAGAGGGTCCAGACAAAGAAGGTTCATAATAGGGCCCTGCGGTTTTCCTAGTGTTGTTACGCTGTCAGTGTCCTAATTTTAATTATAAATATACACATACAGGCCAATGTACATCATTGACCATAACTCCTTCTCCCCTTCCTCCCCCATAACCACTGGGGAACCATAACACCGGCTCCCGCTTCCTCCCCCAAACGAGGTATGAAGAGACATGAAGGTATAGACCAAAACAGTCTCCTATAAATAGGAGGTCTTCTTAGCTTTCCTGCAGTCAAGTTACCAAATTGCCTTCTAGTGGCGTCATGGGTGGAATGTTATATTTTTCATAATCAATAAACATTATTTTTAAAAACCTGCAGAAAATCCAGTGTTTCTATGTCAAATGGTTTTGTTATACAATATACAGTGGCTTGCGAAAGTATTCAACCCCCTTGGCATTTTTCCTATTTTACAACCTGTTGTATGTATCTCTTGATTTACACAACATGCAAAATATAACCCGAAACAAACAAGAAATAAAACAAGAAAACTGAAAACTTGAGCGTGCATAACTATTCACTCCCCCAAAGTCAATACTTTGTAGATCAACCTTGTGCAACAATTAGGGCTGCACGTCTTTTGGGGTGTCTCTATAAGCTTGGCACATCTAGCCACTGGGATTTTTGCCCATTCTTCAAGGCAAAACTACCCCAGCTCCTTCAATTTGGATGGGTTTTGATGGTGTACAGCAATCTTTAAGTCATACCACAGATTCTCAATTGGATTGAGGTCTGGGCTTTGACTAGGTCATTCCAAGACATTGAAATGTTTCCCCTTAAATCACTCAAGTGTTGCTTTAGCAGTATGCTTAGGGTCATTGTCCTGCTGGAAGGTGAACCTCCGTCCCAGTCTCAAATCTCTGGAAGACTGAAAAAGGTTTCACTCAAGAAGTTATAGTATTTAGCGCCATCCATCATTCCTTCAATTCTGATCAGTTTCCCAGTCCCTGCCGATGAAAAACATCCCCACTGCATGATGCTGCCACCACCATGCTTCACTGGGGGGATGGTATTCTCGGGGTGATGAGAGGTGTTGGGTTTGCGCCAGACATAGCGTTTTCCTTGATGGCCAAAAAGCTCTGACCAGAGTACCTTCTTCCATATGTTTGGGGAGTCTCTCACATGCCTTTTGGCGAACACCAAACGTGTTCGCTTATTTTATTCTTTAAGCAATGGCTTTTTTTCTGGCCACTCTTCCGTAAAGCCCAGGACTACTTCAGGGTTATCTTTGGTCTCTTTTTTGCTTCTCTGATTAATACCGTCCTTGCCTGGTCTGTGAGTTTTGTTGGGCAGCCCTCTCTTGGAATGTTTGTGTGGTGCCATATTATTTGCATTTTTTAATAATGGATTTAATGGTGCTCCATGGGATGTTCAAAGTTTGATTAAAAAAAATATAACCCAACCCTGATCTGTTCTCCACAACTTTGTCTCTGACCTGTTTGGAGATCTCCTTGGTCTTCATAGTGCCGCTTGCTTAGTGGCGTTGCAGGCTCTGGGGCCTTTCAGAACAGGTGTATATATACTGAGATCGTGTGACAGATCATGTGACACTTAAATAAAGTCAACCTGTGTGCAATCTAACTAATTATGTGACTTCTGAAGGTAATTGGTTGCACCAGATCTTAGTTAGGGGCTTCATAGCAAAGGGGGTGAATACATATGCACCAACCACTTTTCAATAAATATTTTTTCATTTCACTTCACCAATTTGGACTATTTTGTGTATGTCCATTACATGAAATCCAAATAAAAATCTATTTAAATTACAGGTTGTAATGCAACAAAATAAATAAAATAGTTTTGCAAGGCACTGTATATACAAAAGTATGTGGACACCCCTTAAAATTTGTGGATTTGGCTATTTCAGCAACACCTGTTGCTGACAGGTGTGTAACATCGAGCACACAGATATGCAATCTCCAGATACAAACATCGGCCCCAAACATTGCCCCAATGCATAGTGCCAACTGTTGGTGGAGGAGGAATAACGGTCTGGGGCTGTTTTTCATGGTTCGGGCTAGGCCCCTTTAGTTCCAGTGAAGGGAAATCTTAATGGTACAGCAGACAATGACATTGTAGACGATTCTGTGCTTCCAACTTTGTGACAACAGTTTGGGGAAGGACCTTTCCTGTTTTATCATGACAATGCCCCCGTGCACAATGCGAGTTCCATACAGAAATGGTTTGTCGAGATCAGTGTGGAAAAACTTGACTGGTCTGCACAGAGCCCTATTATGCAGACTGCGAGCCAGGACTAACAACATCAGTGCCCGACCTCACTAATGCTCTTGTGGCTGAATGGAAGCAAGTCCCTGCTGCAATCTTCCAACATCAAGTGGACAGCCTTCCATGAAGAGTGGAGGCTGTTATAGCAGCAAAGGGGGAGACCAACTCCATATTAATGTCCATGATTTTGGAATGAGATATTTGACAAGCAGCTGTCCACATGTTGGTCATGTAGTGTATTTCAGTCTTCTGAGATGTATATAAAGTGCAATACGCAAACTCTATATCTGACACGGTACAGGTGTCTTCTTTCTTTAAGCCCATAACCATGTATGTGAGGTGTATACTTTTGTTTCAAAGTAGATTTGTTTAAGACTACCAAGACACACTGTATGTGACCCTGATTTAGCCCACTGCAGTAAAAGGTTAAACATAACATATCACACCACCTAGACCGGTCCAGACAGAGACAGTGAGTGATCTGGACTAACAGATGACTGACAGAGCGTAGCTGGCCACACAGATGTCCAAGGCGTGGTTGTATTGACAGTGAAAGGCTAGAAGGGTGGGAGGGTGTAGATCAGGTTGGTCCTGTTGGATAGTCTAGATCTGGACCAGATGTGAGGGGAGGTCAAAATAAGGGGAAGATTGACGTCTGCCATGGTTCGCGCAGTCCTGTGGTGTACGGAGTACTCCTAACCACCAATACAGGATCAGGTATTTTTCAATCAGCCTGATGGTTAAGGTTGGGGTTGACAGTAGGGTAATCTGATCCTATATCTGTGGTAATAGCTCATTTCCACCTGGGGGTGTTTACTGGTCTTTTCATTGGCTGTTGAAGTCCCCTAACGCCTGTAACCACTGATACAGGATCAGGTATTTTCCCATCCACTTGATGGTTAAGGTAAGGATGGGGTGCAGAGAAATCTGATCCTAGAACTGCGGTTATGGTTCACTTCTTTGCAATGCTTCAAGACTGGAGTCAGAGTCTTGAAGTAGAAAATACATTTACCTTTTTAACTAGCAGCTTTCAGCACCTTCACAGTCCTCAAAGCATTGTTTATCTAAGTGTGTGTGTTGTAATTAGATGATTGAGTGTTAATTATTACTTAAGTAATTTTTATAAACTTGAAGGAGAAGGCTTATCCCTTTTAGTAAATATTGTAACAGTGTTCCACCTGGTTTCCGTAGTAGACTTCTGTCTCGTTGACTCAGGGTTCCATCTTGTTGCTAATATTATGTTTGTTATTTGTTTAAAAATTTGTTTAATATATTATAACTATTATACTATAATATTTAACTAGGCATGTCCATTAAGAACAAATTCTTATTTGCAATGACAACCAACCATAGCCAAGCCCTAACACAGACGACGTTGGGCCAATTGTGCGCAGCCCGATGGGACTCCCAATCCCGGCCGTGATACAGCCTCGTCTCCCTTGGTTTATAAATTATCAATTTACAGTACACTATTGTCATGGGTCACGGGCTATGCTTGCAGTTTTATCTGGTCAGGTCATGTGATAAGACAAGTCACACAGACATTTTAAAATAGTTGAGTGGATTCTCCTTTCCCCTATCTTCGGTCTTTTAGACAGGAAGCACGTGTTGTAGTCTGTTGTCTCTGTCCTCCCCTCGCTGTTCCTCTTTCAACCTCTAGTGTTCCCTTCGGTTGCTGAGGTGCTTGACGTGGGTATGCCGTCATTTACTTTCTGTTCCCCTTTACCACAAAGAGAACCCATATATCCACGTTTAGCACAAACGGGACTGTGAACGCACACACAGTCAGTATGCAAAGTCCTTGCCCATACTATGGTTGGGGCCCTGAGTTTTTCTTGATAAGTTCCAGTGGTTAGGAAAAACCCAGGGCCCAAGTTACAGTAGAGACAGTGGAACAGTACTGCACCAACACACCAACAAGAACCCCCCCCCCATACACAATGACTATAACATACTCACATATACAGGCCGCTGCCAGCATGCGGTTAGCCAGATAGGGGGCTATGCAGGTGGGGAAGACGGGCTGCACCATGTAGTTAGAGAAGGTGATGGCTATGACCGCCTGGCTGGTGGGCTCTATGATCAACAGGGAAGTCCACAGCCTGATGAAGGCCAGGAACCCTCCGAAGGCCTCCAGGATGTAAGCATAACTGGCCCCTGACTTGGTGATGGTGGTCCCCAGCTCGGCATAACACAAGGCCCCGAACACAGAGAAGAGACCGCCGATGGTCCACACTACCAGCGACAGCCCATAGGAGGCGCTGTAGATTAACACACCTTTAGGCGAGACGAAGATGCCCGAGCCAATCATGTTGCCCACGATGAGACACACGCCGTTCAGGAGAGAGATCTCCTTCTTCAGCTTCATGGAATCGTTGTCGCCCCCCGAGTCGCCCGACTTGAGCGAAGGCGACCTGCCGTTGGTGGCGTGTGCTTGCGTGGGGGCGGGGCTGTAAGACGCCATTGTGGTGGAGTGGAGGTTGGAGATGGGATGTGGGGAAGTGAGCAACAGTGATTGGACCAGGTGGCTGTCAATCAGTCAGTTGGTGGAGAGGATTGCTTATAAGAGCTTAGGTAAAGTTGTTTTCCAGCTATGAGGGTCCCTCTGACATCTGTGGAAAAAAAGAGACATACAAGAGAGTGTTTGGGTGTTGCCGTGGAAACCAAGCTGTCATCAAATGGAACCTTCAGTTCTTTTTCTTTTTTTTGTACATAAATGTTTGTTTGTGATACCTTGGTAACTAACTGAATACAATTCACAAACCCAAATGTTAACAGACACACACACACACGCTGTTGGTTATCGGATAGGGTTTCACAGATGGCAATTTGAGAGCCATTAGGGGTTTTAGTAAATTACCTTTTAAGCTTAAGTGTATTGACAGAGTGAGAGAGAGAGGCACACAGGCCTGACAACACTATAACGTTCATTACCGGCTGTCACTGACTGCCAATGTGATATTTTTAGTCTTAAATGTAATTATTCTACAGTGACATACACCAAGCTTTGCTAGGAGTCAACAGCATGCTGACCCGAAGCGTCATGTTTTGCAAAGTTCATTACCTTCAGCAGCATGTGTGGAGTTTGAATGACTAGACACATGCTGTGTTAATGCATCTTAGTGCATCAGCTCCAGTATATCACACATGCTCAGTCAGGACAGACAGCACATGAACAAAACAACACACACATCACACTGCTCTGTGTGAGAGAGGGGACAGGGCCGGGCAAGGGTCCTGGGCTAGCTACAGTTTTATCACACACACACACACACACACACACACACACACACACACACACACACACACACACACACACACTGCTCTGTGTGAGAGAGGGGCCAGGGCAAGGGCCACCAGCTACTGAATGGCTATTTCTGGTACAAGATAAGTTGTTTTTGGGGATCCCTGAAGGGTAGGGGAGGGAGTTGATTGAAAAACATATGAATAGACCACGGAACTGTGTCATAGTGAACAATAATGCTGATTGGACTGGATGAACAGTACTTGGCCTGTAGAGCAAGACAGGGGATGATAAAACAACACAGAATAAGACCAGAACACAATTAGGCCAGAGGCAAACAGTAACAGGAGACTGGTAGAGACAAAGAGAGCAATGAAGTAGATAGACATATTGACCAATTGATAGAAAAAGAACACATACCATCAGAAGAGCAACATTTTTTGGGAGAAAACAGGTGGGAGTGAATGAGTGTGTGAGAGACAGAATCAGAGTCAATCCATAGAGCTGTGTGGCTCTGGAGAAAATCAATTCCAGTACAAAACAACAGGTCAATGACAGGCAGTCATATCATATCACAGGGACAGAGCATCGTCCTCCTGACACAGGAAGTAAAAACAGGTCTGATCACATGAATCCACCTTACATCATAGAACGCCAGGAAAAGAGAGCTCAAATGAATACAGTAGAGGCTACACAGTCCGTGGTGGGGTTGAGACGGGTGGGGGAGAAGGGGAGAGATGGCGAAGTAGTGCAGCTAGATAGACAGCCCTGGCATGTGAGTTCAGTTGAAAAGAAAGAGTGATTGGGGGAGGACAGTAGATAGCCTAGTCTCAGCGCGTGATTACAAAGGGCAGGGCAGAAGGGCAGGAGACGTTCACAAGTAGAGGCTCTGGAAGTGAGGTGCAAGGTCCAAGCAGGCACTGATAAGTAGTCTACTCAAAGAGATATACCACTCAAGGTTGCTGTGTCCTACCTGAAATATATGCTCTCTCTCCGATCTCTATTCTCCTCTCTCGCTCACTCTCTCAAAGCTAGAAATAAACTATTCAGTATGACAAGTTAGCCGAAATCATTCGGCCAACTCAGAGACTTAATTCGTTGCAAAGCTGGCAAGCTGCAGAGTTGACACAGCGCATTTTATTGATGAACGTTAGCTACATAGGAATGCCATTAGAAGTTCATATGTAATGTAACGATAGCTCACGGGGGAAAAAAACACGTGTTAAACAGATAGTAAAATGTACAATTACAGTCAAACTACATTCTCTGTATTTGAAATATATAACATAAATGTAAAAACCCTGCATTGCTACTGTAGGTTAGTTAGGTTACATGCCAATAAATTCAGGGGTTTTACCTTTTCCAGGTGGCTATAGTTGAACTTGGCTTCCTTTCCTTGGGTGTCCTCTTGCTCTTCTTCTCGAAAGCCTATGTGGCAGCTTTTTATACCACGTTCATTTCATCCCTCATTGTTTTACTCACTATTGTAACAAAGTGATCAAAATATCTCTGTGCGCTCTCCACTGATGCCCTTCCCTATCTGTCCGTCACGCCGCGTCCTCTGCTCTGACTTGGCTTCAGCCAACCTGCTCGCCCTCCTACCGGAGTCTGAAGGTACACAGTTGATCAGCTGATGAACTGTGTACCTGTTTTCTGTCCCAGATGCTACCAAGGGGACAGGGAAAAGAAGAGGAGGGAGATGGAGGATAATGCCTCTGTGTTCTGATAATGGGTTTCACTGTAAAATGTATTGTTTCCCATCAAATTGATGAATAATGCAGTAACAGGCCTGATCATGTTTACTCGGCTATTCAAAAGTGTAACCGGCGTGAACTGGCTGGTTTAGCGGTGCGTGCTAGTAGCATTTTAGAGGGACCCTGGTTGAAGCCCAGGTTGGGGCGAGGAAAGGAACGGAAGCAATACTGTAACACAAGTTAACGCATACTTTCTGCTGTGGCAATTAAAGTCAACATGACCCTTTAATTCTTGTTTTAGCCTACCTGTTGATGGTGATGCTTGTTTTAGTTTTGGGCTATTATGTTAGGCAATGATGTTGTTGATGTTTCTTTGCTCGTCATCGTCAATAATCGGGCACAGTAGAAAGCAGCGTGGGAATCAAATGAATGATGAATCACTCTAAGAAATGATTCAAGTACGAGTCAAAGGATGTTGAGGACTCGAAGCCACTTAGAATTTTTCCTCACTATCCTAATGTATTGTATGTGCCATGTGATCATATTTGAAACCACTATATTATTGTTGAATCAAATAGTTAACCATCTTGATTTAATGATGAAGACACGTGAGGAACTATCTGCATTGAATCATTGTAATTGATAAGGGAGCCCAAAGTTGGTTACACAGCTCCGTCTTCTGGTCATAATTTGCTACACACCTCCAATTCCTCAACGTTGGCAAATGAACGGTTTGAGAGTTAAAGATTAAGATAATTTTGTTGTTCCAATTACTGAAATTTGACTTCTGCTTTTAACCCAACCCCTCTGAAAGACACCTACATACACATATAGGTTTTGGAGAGGGTGCCCGACGATCTGTTGTTGTGGGGGGGTTGCGTGCCTTGCTCAAGGGCACAACGGTAGGTAATGGTATCTACGATTTGATACCAGCAACACTCCAGTTGCCAGCTCACTTCCTGACAGATTTTTTCCATCAGACCCGGGATTCAAACTGGCAATCTTCCAGTTGCTAGCTTGCCTCTAAAACATCATTAGGCTTATTGTGGTATCTCTGCTTTTGTGTTGAGTCAGTGTTCATGATTGGCAGAACTTTGAACTTTGTTCTGGATGTAGTTAGATATTTAAATAATTAACATTAGTTTTGGAACATTATTTTTAAACTTCATCTGAAGTGATTCATGATCGTTGACAGTGGTGTAAAGTACTTCAGTAAAAATACTTTAAAGAACTACTCATGTCGTTTATTTGGGGATCTGTACTTGACTATTGATAATTTTGACAACTTTTTATTTTACTTCACTACATTCCTAAAGAAAATAATGTACTTTTTACTCTATACATTTTACTTGACACCCAAAAGTACTTGTTACATTTTGAATGCTTTAGCAGGACAGGAAAATGGTCCAATTCACGCACTTATCAAGATAGCATGTGGTCATCCCTACTGCCTCTGATCTGGCGGACTCACTAAACACAAATGCATCATTTGTAAAGCGTTGGATTGTGCCCCTGATTATCCATACAAGACAATGGTGCTGTCTGCTTTGCTTAATATAAGGAATTTGAAATAATTTATACTTTTAGTTTTGATACTTAAGTATATTTTAGCAATTACGTGTACTTTTAATACTTAAGTATATTTAGAACCAAATACATTTACTTTTCTCAAGTAGTATTTTACTGGGTGACTTTTACTTGAGTAACTTTCTATTAAGGTATCTATACTTTTACTCAAGTATGAAAATTGGGCACTTTTTCCACCACTGATCATTGATGATACATCGATTAAAGGCAGATATTAGCTGTCCATTAACATTAATAAAGCATTCTCAACTGATCAATATCTATAGGTAGCCTATGTCATCAAAAGTTGATCAAGTAACCCCTCCACACGTGTGTGACAACTCCACACGTTTCCTCTCAAACCCAACCATCATCCCTGCATCCCTTTCCAACTCCGCTTGTTTGATTGAGACATGTCTCTGTCTCATTCCCAACGCATGTGGACAAACTTCTCACACATGGCTTCTTTTCAGCCCTTTGTCTCTTTCCCCTTTCTGCTCCCAAATTCCTCTCCTTGGTTACCGGTTGTCATGGTTTTAGGAGCCCCAGCTAGTGGGAAGGGTGGTTGGAGGATTAAGGCGGCCATTTTGGAGACAGCTGGCCCAGGTCTCTGTGTGTGCTGCCCCCTGTCCCGCTCACTGTCGCTTGGGGGGGGGGGGGGGGGGACTATCATTGTGTAAGGATTAAAGCTTCCTATGTGTCAGACTATTACACTGGGAGGGGGAGGACAGAGAGAGAGGGAAAATGAAAGAGAAAATGAAAGAGGGTGAGTATGAAAGAGAGTATGACAGAGAGAAAGAAGGGGGGTGAGGGGGGCCTCTACAGCTGCACTTTCAATCACACAAGCACTGATTATCCCTTTCACACACACACAGGCACGCACGCACACACACACACACACACACCCCAGAACCACCGAGGAACTGAAACATACAAAAAGAAAGTGAGGCCAAAAAAGGCAGAATAAGTAGATGGCTATAGCGTCCAGTCAAAGGAACCGTGAGACAGACAGCCAGACATACAGAGCGGTGAGACAAACAGCGAGACAGAGCACACTCCGACATACAGAACATGTTGACATGCAAACAGAATACTTAAACAGATATATGAATAGTCTGCGACCAGCTATACTGAGACAGACAGAGTGATAAACAATATACACAGACAGACAACCAAAAAGCTATGTTTTCACCATCAGAAGTATTTTATTTTCTGTTTTTGACATAAAAAAATATGGGAAGCACGTGTTATCCTCATAACTACAAAAGAACAATGGTTGGGAAAAAACATACGAAGGCAAAATAACGTAGTAAAACTAAACTGATCTATTGTAGGACACAGAGCAGACAATTTCTGCAGGGCAGAAAACTTGAACTCTCAAGTGCTTTGAGAGAGAGAGGGAGAGAAGGAAGAGGAGGTAAGAGGGAACAGCAGGGAGGGTGAGAGGAAAGAGGAGGAGAGAAAGAGAACGGGAAGAGGAAAGAGACAACAGACATGGAGGGATGAGGTTATCCATCTGACATAGTTCCTCCTGGTCCTCGGTAGGTTCAGTTGATTTATACACCCGTTTCTGCTATACTTCAACACCAGCCTGGTACCAAAACTTCACAACAGTGAAACATAGCACAATCTATTTGGCTGTCAGGCTACTTCTGTATGTCCCTGTGCAGATATATCCAATAAATTATGGATAAACCAATTACAATCACTGATATAAGTCATCATTGTTCATTTCTCAGGTTCCTGCTGTATGGTCACTCACAACAGCAGGAACCAGGATTGCCAAAATACATTGTATATACGGACTGGTCAATGTAACGCTATCATGATCACCATCATAATCTCTTGTTTCAATGGATGTATAGACAGTAGTGTACACAGTCAGTGCAACTCCATTGAAACATCAGTACAGCAGCAAGACAGTTTAAAAAGTCAGTAAAAAAATAACTACAAATAGTAACAGGGTTAATATATACAAGGAAACGTCCACTACTACGCCGGGCCTGTTTTGGTATGGAGATCGTACCATAGATCCTAAAGAGTGAAAACACATTTTTCTCCTCCCACTTCATCCCCATTTTAAAATTCAAATGTGAATTTCATTCATATGTTCGACTAGAACTAGCTGCTCTCTAAAACATACATCCCTGCTCATCTATTCAATTGCGATCCAACGCACATAACGACACTGGTTGCCGTTACACTACAAGACAATTCTGTGACATCATGTGGTCAATAAGGCCTCGTTGTGTTCTTTGAGATAGTGATATCGTAACCATGCCGACTGAATTAAAACTTCACAACAATCTAACCTTCTACTATAGACAAAATAGACCCAACTGACTAGTACCAAAACTACACAGAATTAAAATCAATCATTCTAGAATCAATTCTAATTATATGAAGAAAATACATTCCCTTGTCAGGGCCTTAAAAAAAACTGACTGATGCCATTAAGCAGCCAATCATGTTTTTTTACTCAGTAGTGTCCCCAGGTTTCTCTGCTTCCTTCCCAGATGCAGCAGTGATTGGCTGATTCTCTAAGGTAACACGTTTCTCAGGAGCTTTGGCCAATCGTTACTTTTCATCCTCCTTTCCATTTGCTGAGACCGAACTCGGATCCTCCGTGGTTTCATTGTCATTGGTCAGGGTGGCGGGAGGAGGAGTCTCGGTGGGAACGTTGGTCAACACAGGGTGTGTCTTCATGTGTCCCTGTTGATGGAAACAGAACATAACTTTAATTAGAATTAATTTGCTAACATAACACAAACAAACACAGTAAAACACAAGAAATAGAGTGATTTGCACCATACTATTTTCATTTTCCAACCTCAAGAATCAAAAGTTAGCTTCTGTCAAGTGTTCTGTATATCCATAAGAACATATGGTACTAATACATTCTATCCTTATCTTATGCTTTAAAGACCTTTAATCCACTGCGACTGGCGTATGCCTTCCCACACAGGGTGCAGGAGTAGGGTTTGGAGGGCGTTGAGGCTGGGGTGGCTAGCTGGGAGGCCTCTGGTTCCTCTGGAGCCCTGTCACTCTCCTCCGTGGAGCTAGGGGTCTGCTTCTCTCTCTCAGGCCCCTCGACCGATGAGGTTTCTTCGGATGCTGTGCTCTCACTTGCCCCTTCAAGTGGATCTGTCTCCCCTTCAGGACTGGGCTCCGGTGGGGTGATACTGGGGGACTGTGCTGGCTCTGAGGCTGCTTTAGGGCTGGCAGGAGGGGTGAGCGTGGGTGAAGGGTTGAGGGTGGCAGGGGATTTTGGGGTGGAATCAGATTCAGGACTAGAGCTGAGTCCATCTGGAGAGTTGGTCTGGTTCACTGTGGTTGAGCCAGAGCCATTGATGAGCCCTCCTGACCTACTACCATCAGTATCCAAAGCTGGTCTAGAGACACAGAGGGCAAGAGGGATGTTTTCCTCCCCCTCTTCCTCACCATTCCCCACTGAGGCTGGCAAGGAGCTGGTCAAGGATGTCTTGGGTAGAATAATTGGGCTGGCGTTCGAAAGGTCAGCTGGGGAGTCTTGCAAGTCTTCCAGAGAGGCTGCAGACGGGCCGGAGTCTGACTCAGATCTTTCCCCCAGGAGCATGGGGTCTTCTGGGGAGGGATTATGGGTCAGAGGTGGGCTAATGCTGTCCGGGGAGGGCGAGGGTTCACACTCCCCCTCTATAGGGGGGCTCGGGTCAGCTGCCTGGGATTGCTTGGTAGCCGGACCTCCGAAGTCTAAGCTGCTGACCAGCGAGTCAGGGTTAGAGATGGAGCTGGTCATTTTTAAAGCCAGGGGGTGCAGGCCTTGGAGGCTGGAGGGTTTGGATGGAGAGGCTGTGGTCATTTGGCCCAGATCTTCTTGGGTCATATCTGTACCTTCCTCCCCCTCTCCCCCTGGGGGTATCTGGCCCCCCAGGTGCATGCGGATGTGGTGCTGCAGCACCAGGGCATTGGTGAACTTGCGCGGGCACAGCGGGCAGGAGTTCTGGGTGCGGGCGTTGGGCGGGCGTGCACGGTGGGTGGCGAGGTGGGCCCTCAGGCTTCCTTTAGTGGAGAAGGAGCGTCCACACAGCTTACAGGGGAAGGGTCGTTCGCCCAGGTGGGTGGCCTGGTGGAGACTCAGGGCCCTGGGGCAGGAGAGCACCCGCAGGCACACCCCACACTGGTTAGGGGCCAGGGCGGGATTGTTGGATACAGGGAGACCCTGTCCCCGGCTGCTCACCATGGCCTCAGTGTTTGGGTTGGGGCCAAGGCCCAGGGCTGCCATCATCTCCCTGCGGTAGGCGCTGGAGCTTGTGGTCAGGTCGTGGCCTTGGGTTTCCCCGTTTGAGGAGCCGTCTGCTGGGCCGCAGGAGGAAAACTGGCCCCCGCCCTGGGGCTGCTTCTCCAACTTCTGGACCAGTCGCTGCAACTTGGAGGTGTCGGAGGTTTGAGTGAAGGAGGTGGTGGAGGAGGAGGACGGAGAGGACGTGGGGAGTTTAGGATAGGGAGGGAAGGGAAGCTGAGTGTGGGGGGAGGTGAGGTGGGAGGTAGAGGTGTGGGTCCCCGGGGGACGGAGGAGGGCGAGGTGGTGGGGCGAGGGTCCTCCGGGGAAAAGGATTTTGGGGAAGTGGGCCAGCTGGGAGTAGGGGGAGCCTGGGTGGAGGGCGGAGTGTGGAGGGGTGTTCTCATCAAACCTCTGCTGCTTCGCCCCTTTGAACTGGCTACCCATGGAGGATGAGGATGATGGCGGTAACACACTACCTGAGGCGCTGCCTGCTGCAGCAGAGGCCCTGTTCAGCTGTAAAAGGGAGTGAGCCGTGGACAACAGTGCCATATCCATACTGGGTGGCATAGGTATAGAGGAAGGGGAGGGGCGAGGAGATGCCCCGGAAAGGAAACCGAGCGCCATTCCCTCCGTCATTCCTTTCACGCCTCCGAATGGCGGCTCCTCGTCTTCTGCCCGGCGCTTCCTACGTCTCTGGCCGGTGGTGGCAGCGATGGGAGCAGGGCTGGGCTGCTCCAGAGCCGGGGGGAGGAGCGAGAGCGACAGCTCAGGGTTCTGCTCGCGGTGACGCAGGAAGTGGGCCTTGAGGTTCCCGCGGGTGGTAAAGCGACTGAGGCAGACGGGACAATGGTAGGGCCTCTCACCCGTGTGGGAGCGCAGGTGGATCTGTAGCGAGGAATCACTGCTCAAGACCTTCCCACAAAACTTACAGGCATGCTGAGGACGTCCTGCTGAGGACAAGGACCCCAGGGAGGAGCTGGACTGCAGCAGGTGGTCCTGGGAGTGGCTGGAGGTGGGGAGGGGCGGCGTGGGGAAGCTGACCCCGTTGCTGTGGCCAAAGGGGGAGGTGGAGGATTTCTCGTGGAGATAGTGCGGGGGGAGACCCAGGGACAGAGGATGCATGGAGGAGACTATCGAGGAGCTCCAAGTGTTGGAGGAAGAGGATGAGGGTGAGGTAGAGGAGTTTGGGGCTCTGCTCCCATTAGTGTGAGAGGAGAGGCTGGGCTTGGACACAGTGAGCTGGGGGAGGAGGGAGGGGAGGCCAGCCAGGAGAGGGGAGGCTGAGGATGGGACAGGGGCAGAGCAGGGATGATGTGGTGGGGAGGGGGATCCTGCTGTAGGTATTTGGTTCTTCTCTCCACTACCAGCCTGGGAGGTGTCTTGGGTATAGATGGCCCCTCCTAACCGGAGGACATGCCTACAGATCTCCTCAGTCATCTGCATCTGGTGGATCTGCCTCTGCTGCAGCACCCTCAGCTCCTCCAGGAGCACAGCCAGGGTCGGTGGCACCTGGATCTGGCCTAGCCCTGGCACCAGGGGGCTGGAGCCATTCTGATGCCCAGGACTGGTGCTCTCCCGGCGGGGAGGGAGGCTAGACGAGGAGGAGGACAAGGAGGAGGTAGTGATGGTGGCAGAGCTGCCCATCTGTGGTGAGGTCATAGTGGCGTGGGAGTGGGCCTGATGGGAGAGGGGGTGGCCCGATGTCTGATTGAGGTTGAGTGGCAGGGATTGGGTCTGGGAGGATAAAGAGGGGTGAGGGAAGTCTGGAGAGAGGGATGAGTGGGTGTTGGGAAGAGAGGTGGTGTAGGGGGCGATGTGGCTGGGCCAGTGGGGGGGCGGAGAGCTTTCGCTGGGGAGGGAGGGCGCGTGGAGACCCCCGGGGGACGGCCGCGGGGCCAAGGGGGGCTGTCGGCCTTCGAGCGAGGTGGGGGAGGACGAGGAGGACCCAGATGAGGTCAGTTCTGAGCCCAGAGACATGGACGGTGACTTTGCTGACAGCTGGTCATCTATGGACAGAGAGAGAAACAGAAGGATTAGGACTGGTACCTTTTCATCCTTTTATTCAACCAAATGAAAAGTTCAGTTTCATGATCAAATTGTTGATGTTAAGTCCTCATAAGAACCATGAAAGACAGGGTGCGAGCCTCATTCTTTATGGAATTGAAGTGGGAGCTCAAAGTAAGTCTATAAGTCCTAACTTTTAACTGTAATCATTGATTACAACAATTGCTAATGTTTCCATATTACATTCAAGCTTAAAGCTTCAGTCTTCTCATGTAAAGCAATGCATTAGCAAATATTGATATAGTAGTCCACAAACATGCCGAGAGTCACAGTCTTTCCCCTTACATTATCTTGTCTTCTGTCCACTCTATTTCTTTCCTGAGGAAAACTCTCCAAACATCTTCTGACAACACAAACCACCTTGTTGCTATGGCAACACGTTTAAAAGGACAATGGCCATAGCCAAGAAAACCCATAACCCCTTCTATCCCCCCCCTCACTCCAGCAGTTCATGTCTTTCATCTCCCTATTCACCCTTCCCCCCTGACGTCACATCAGGGGTCAGAGGTCGGGACACGCTAAGAGTTCTGGGCACTGTCCAGAGGCTTGTGATTGGTCTGCTCCTCAGATCTTTAGAGCTCTGGGGTCAAATTCTTTCAGAATCTTGAGCACAGAGTGAGAAAGAGAGAGAAACAAAAGAAGAGGGGGTGTGGGGGGGTGGACAATGGAAAGACAAACTAACTATTCCCTCCTAGAGGGATAGTGATGGTATTAATGACTGTACTACTGCTGCCAAATAGTCCGCCTTGGTTCTTTTGGCAGAATTAAAGGTGTTCAAAACCAGTCCCTTTCAAACAAGTTCCTCGCTGTGGGAATTTACCTGCAGAGGTTCGAAGAAGTCCTTCGTATTTTTATAGTGTGTTTGTGCAGCAAATGCAATTCAATTGAAGGTACATGCACTCTGCATTCTACCCCCTTTGAATTTTACACACTGAGCACCCCCCAACTGGGTAGGTGTATACAGTCAATAGAATTGGGGGTAAAGAGGGAAGCATTCAGCAGTGAGCATTCAGGGGGGGGGGGGGGGCAAGGAGGAAATGAAACATGAGGGAGAAAAGCATGGAGAGAAGAAGAGAACGCGAAGAGAGATTAATCTTTACCAAAAAGACCCCTCCTCCACCCACGGATCCAGCCTTATTGTTGGTGAATGGGGAGACTTTCCTCTAAGTAATGAAAGACCTCCAGTAGTCATTCTGAGCAGACTGCTAGTTTCCTGGAGGACTAAGCATCACAGGAAAATGGCCACAGATGGATGTTACCATCCAGATCACAGGGACAGGTTGGAGCTCAAACCTGGAGCTCTACCCTACTGGGGCCCATTGCAGAGCTAAAGCAGACTGAGCAATCCACTAAACTCTCATTTATTGCAAGAGGCAATGGCTTTTTGTAAATATAAAATATGCTAACATAAAACACAGACATACACAGATCAAGTTATGATGATTGATCACCTGAGTAAAACGACTTTCTAGATGTGAAAAGAAATATGCGAGGAATTTACATATATAAAGTGCATCTATATTCAAATAAACAACCTGTAACTTTAGGGATTTTAAATAATGTTTCTCCACCTTATCTAACGTTACCTTATTAAACCCGATTGATCACCATTATAGTTGTAAATTACAACCTGTAACTTTAGTTGTTGCTTCATTCATTCATAGAACTATAGGGAATATCATAGGAATAAAAACATACGCATGCCTTAGAATACCCATAATAAACTTTTCTCACCGTGCGATAGTAACCGCGTGCCCCCCGGGTCCGAGTTAACGAGCTGCTGGGGTCGTTTCTGCTTCCGGCGTGACATGATTCACGAGGAGACGGAAAGAAAGGGGGCATCAGCCGATTAAACAGCACTGGCCACTTTAAGCACTTGTAGGCTTCGAGTTCCAGAATCGGTCAAAACTCAAATTTCAGGAAAATGTGAATGTCCAGTCTGCATCTAGATGACGTTATCGAATGTTTATCCCTTGCACGTAAGAAAACAAAGAGGGGTAGAAATAGAAATCCGTATCAACGCACCGTGTCATTTGAGGCTGCCGTTAGTGCGTGTGGCTGTTTTTCTAAAAATCGTCTCTCGCTCTCCAAACTTGCCCAATTTGTGGCGCCCCCACCCCCGCTCCCTTGCATACACATAGCCTACGCAGGCACACATAATAACATGCACACACACACATACAATCTCTTCGTGCTCCTCACTGTTATTTGCATTTCAATGGCGCGGAACACCGACTCCCTGGTTTTCCCTTTTCTCTCTGTATTCCCTTCACGCCATCACTAAACTCTCAATCAAATATCATCATAAGGGTGTTAAAATCCACATGAATAAATCAAATATATGACTTTACTTGTTGCATGCTGTTTGAACCCATTCAACTACAATTTATTGACGAACTTTGAAATGTTGCCTAGTTTCATGGACCATTATTTTGGCACAACATTTGGAGGAATTAAGTGATAGCAAATGTTTGTACTAGCCTTTGTAAATAAGTTAATAAATAACCAAATCAGAATCCTTATCAAACACACGAAATACTGATTCTATTTGTGGTAGCTAAATTATACTAGTTTACTCTACAAGTGGTCAAGAGACTGGGAAATAATAATAGCCTTATCATTGCAATATAGGTGATCATTATGTGCTAATTATTCACGGAGAGGGCAAGAGGGATCATATAGGCCAACCGTTGCAGAATGAATGAGCACATTTGCACACAGATTTACATATGGCTAATTATCAACAAAGAGGTGGTGTGAGACTGTTGAAGCAGTTCCATCCATTCCGCATCAGAACATGCATGTGTTCCATTCCATGTCACTCTACACACTGACCCCCCCTCCCCCCTTCTACCAGTGTCCTGGTGCGCAGGCAGAGCTTTCTTTAAAAGGCAAAGAATAGATGGGAATCTACGACAATGGCGCACTGGACACAGTTGAGTGAGCACCTCTTCTCTCTCACTATGAACCCCCGGATCCAGTGCTGCTCCAGCACAATGCCCTCTTTCACCCCCCGCCTTTACTCCTGTACCACGTGGAGGAGGGATAAAAAAAAAAGAGCGAGAGAAAAGGGACCCTTTTTAAGTAGGTGTCTCGCATACATGTCCCACTCAATACATGGTGGACAGGAATGAACAGCAAAAGGCTGGTTAAATGGAACCAAAATAATTAATCTCACCTCATTTGCTCACATCGTATATAGACTTGTTTCTACTGTATTATTGACTGTATGTTTGTTTTACTCCATGTGTAACTCTGTGTCGTTGTATGTGTCGAACTGCTTTGCTTTATCTTGGCAGGGCGCAATTGTAATTGAGAACTTGTTCTCAACTTGCCTACCTAGTTAAATAAAGGTGAAATAAATAAATAGAAATAAAAATAGCATGGTAAATACAATGATTGTACAAAGATGTGTGAGGATTAAACCAATGCCAAGTAAATAAAAAGCATAGCATCAACCTGTATAAAAAAATAATAAAGTATTCCAAACATGAATAGGCAAAACGTTACCAAAACTTTCACTAGTAAAAATGGATGCCATTTCAAATCACATTTTATTTGTCACATGCACCGAATACAACAGGTGTAAACCTTACAATAATACAATGCTTACTACAAGCCCTTTACAAACAATGCATTATTTTACCAACAACGCAGAACTCAATAAAACGTGTAATTATCCTTCCTTGTTATTATGAAGGAATATATTTAGCTTTAGTTTTGACTACATAAGTCAACGAGTAATACCTATTTTATTACGTCTATAATAAAGGACTTATTTGATTGGTCCCTTGAAATTTCTAGCAAGCCAATCAGAATTTTCATTCGAGCCCGCTTCAAAGACATGTACTGTAGCTAGCTATTAAACCTTTAGCATCAAAACATTCCTCAAACGTCCTACTTTTGCCCAATTAAACTGGCAAGTTTGTTGAACCCATTGAGTATCGTACACAGCTACATTTTTATAGAGTTGTAGCTAGCCACTAATTTCAGAAAGAAATGTTAGAACTAACGTTACAGGTATTTGTAGTAGCAGTATGACAGTTAGCTAGCATGCTAGTATGCTAAGGATGGCAGAGGTTGGATGTTGCATACCTTGTATTGAGACACGTTACATCATCAACGAAACTTTACATCATCAACCTCTGTGTGAAGTGAGTGTCTGAAGTTTCACCAAGTTGTTCTTGTCCCCGACAGCCATGTCTATGTGCGACGACACTCTGCTCTGCAACTACCCAAAGTGTCGGGCGAAGCTGTGTGGGTTCGCCTGGGTCACAGCTTGCTCTCACGCCTTCTGTGACCAACATGGATCCGGAGAGTTCAGCCGCTCCCCGGCAATATGCCCGGCCTGCTCCTCTGCACTCTCGGGAAAGCTGGACATCGTGCGCACTGAGCTGTCGCCATCTGAGGAGTACAAGGCCATGGTGTTGGCGGGACTGAGGCCAGAGACAGTGCTGGACATAAGCGCCCGTGCCCTGGCTTTCTGGACTTACCAGGTATGTCAGTGTGTTGCCTATGACATTCACAGTATGTAATTACTCCATAGTTTATCTCAGGCCTGGTCCAGGAGACCCTCCGGGTATGCAGGCTTTTGTTCCAGCCTGGTACTAACACACTTGATTCTACTGATCAAACCAAGCCTGCACACCTTGTGGGTCCCCATGACAAGGGATGAAGGGCACAATTCAATAAATGGGAGTGTCAAATCTATCTTATACCTTCTCATGCTTGTGCCCGACATGCGTGTGCATGTGTGTGTGTTGCAGGTGCACCAGGAGCGTATGTTCCAGGAGTACAGTCTGTCCCGGGCCGAGGGTCAGGTGAAACAGATGGAGAAGGTGCTGACCCAGCAGAACCAGAGCAGAGAGCTGGAGCTCAATGCCATGAGAGGGGAGGTCACCTCACTGAAGAAGGTACCACCTTTACGTCACATCAGACCCTGGAGTGGGCAAGCTTAGTCTCCTATTGGGTGCAGGCTTTTGCTCCATTTGCTCACTAACACCTGATTCAACTCATCACAATTAGTGCTGCTCGGCCAGAACAAATGCCTTGCACCCAGAAACCCACTGTGGCCCTTCACCACCCAAAATGAATGCTCAGCCCTAACCATAACCCATTCACTTTTATTTAGCCTTCTTATATACTCTACCTCGTTATCGCCCTCCATCTCCTTGGTATCCCTCTCTTGTCTCTTTCAGGTGATGGAGGAGTACAAGAGGAAGTACAGTGAGGTATCAGAGCGTCTGATGGAGAGGAACAGACAGTACCAGAAGCTACAGGGGCTCTATGACTCGCTGAGGCTACGCAACATGGTGGTGGGGGACAGAGAGGCACCACGCCAGCCAGGACCCCCGGAGTTCAACACAGGTTAGAGGGAGTAGGGTCTGAATCCTGATTAGAGACACATCTTGGGAGTTCTGTCTGTGTAAAATAATGTGTGTATGTCGTTAGGAATTTGCTTGAAAGTTTGAGTTCAGCTTGCTTGTCTCAACTCAGGACTTCCCCATAGGATTGGTTAAAAACAAAACGTATAAAAGAGGCGTAGAGAATACCAGGTCTGGAGATTCAACCCCTACCCGTTTCCCAGGGGTGGTCAGGCAGCCCTCTCCCAGAGGGAGTCCTCACTTCCTGGGCATGGGCCCTGAGGGGGACAGCCGCCTTTTCTCCTCCCTGGAGCCCGATGCTGGAGCCAAGACCTTCTTCCAGTTCAGCTCTCCTGCCAGAGACAGGGGCCGGGCCTTACTCAAGAAATACTGAGACTAGAATTCCAATTCTAGAACTCCAGGATTAGAATGAATAGAATAATTGTATGTCTGACAGGCAACGCTGGTTGGGTACCTGGCTGCTGGATCAATGACAGCATTAACATAGTGAAAACTGTCAGGTTATCTAAGGATGGTTTGATATTCATATTGTAGTTGCCTTTTTCTTACCCGAAGTTACTGTATCTTGACAAAATGCTCTGATACAACATTTATGTTTGCATTGCACTTATTTTGTCAATAAAATTCAGCATGACCATTGTAAGAAAGGTGTATGTTATTCTACTAAAATGTTATTTTTCACTGAAAGGTTTGATTACCTTCCAGTGAAAGAGGATCAACTATATAAAGCATGCATGTGAAATCATGTCCACATTGGAGAAAGACACAATATTTGGGGAATGGGGATGTTTGTTTTAATGTCTTGAACACATACGCCTGACACCATTGTCATCGCAATGAATTATCATATTGTAGGCAGTCATTTACAAAATCCCCCAGCCTCCCTCCCACAAAATACAAAAAGAAGAAGAAATATTTATAAATATGTACAAACAGTGTATTCCTAAAGACTAACATAACAAGGATCTACTATTTACAAAACTCACACGTGAAAACATTTTGAGAAAAAAAAAAAAAACAGGCACTCGCTCATCATGCTTCTTCCCTCTGCTGCCCTCCTCCTCCTCTCATTCACTCTGGGGTTTGTAACTGACGGAGGCTGCAGTCTGAGCCTGGACATTCTGTCTCTTGCCATTGACGATGAGGAGTAGGGGAGAGTCCACTCGTATACTGCGGAAGTCAAACGTCTGCAGGAGGCACAGGGGAGAAGAGAGAATAGATCAGAGAATCAGAAATGTTGCGAGTATCAAGAATTGCGTTTGTTAATGTAACATCATACCTAATACAGAGAGGATTTGCATCTTTGGACAGTGCAATCACAGTTTGTATTCTAGTCAGATGCTTTGTGTATGTTTATAGCACAAGTACTGCATGTTGTTGTAGACACTGACCTGTTTTCACAATGTTATAACATTCCTATCACAAGTTGTGTGCAGTGGTCCATGTTAGCTGGAGAGAGAGAGAGACTGACCTGGTCCTTGTGGGCTACACTGTGGCGTTTGACCTGGGGCTCTGGGATGACCACTGAGTCGCCAATCAGAACACCCCAACTGTCTGCCGTGTTATAAACCATGATCACGCAGCAGGTCTCCTCACTGTCCACCATGCCAAACGTACTGGGAGAGAGAGAGAGAGAGACAGTCACATTACTGTCTATCCACCATAGAGAATGTACAGTAAGAGGACAACTCATCATAAAACCTCATGTTCAACCAAGGGAATGCACTGTATGGTATGGAGAAAAACATTCAGAATTAAGCAAAAGGACACAAAATGGTATCTACAGTGCCTTGCGAAAGTATTCGGCCCCCTTGAACTTTGCGACCTTTTGCCACATTTCAGGCTTCAAACATAAAGATATAAAACTATTTTTTTTGTGAAGAATCAACAACAAGTGGGACACAATCATGAAGTGGAATGACATTTATTGGATATTTCAAACTTTTTTAACAAATCAAAAACTGAAAAATTGGGCGTGCAAAATTATTCAGCCCCTTTACTTTCAGTGCAGCAAACTCTCTCCAGAAGTTCAGTGAGGATCTCTGAATGATCCAATGTTGACCTAAATGACTAATGATGATAAATACAATCCACCTGTGTGTAATCAAGTCTCCGTATAAATGCACCTGCACTGTGATAGTCTCAGAGGTCCGTTAAAAGTGCAGAGAGCATCATGAAGAACAAGGAACACACCAGGCAGGTCCGAGATACTGTTGTGAAGAAGTTTAAAGCCGGATTTGGATACAAAAAGATTTCCCAAGCTTTAAACATCCCAAGGAGCACTGTGCAAGCGATAATATTGAAATGGAAGGAGTATCAGACCACTGCAAATATACCAAGACCTGGCCGTCCCTCTAAACTTTCAGCTCATACAAGGAGAAGACTGATCAGAGATGCAGCCAAGAGGCCCATGATCACTCTGGATGAACTGCAGAGATCTACAGCTGAGATGGGAGACTCTGTCCATAGGACCACAATCAGTCGTATATTGCACAAATCTGGCCTTTATGGAAGAGTGGCAAGAAGAAAGCCATTTCTTAAAGATATCCATAAAAAGTGTTGTTTAAAGTTTGCCACACGCCACCTGGGAGACACACCAAACATGTGGAAGAAGGTGCTCTGGTCAGATGAAACCAAAATTGAACTTTTTGGCAACAAGGCCTGCTTTTCTTCAGCAGGGACAGGGAAGA
Organism: Oncorhynchus clarkii lewisi; assembly: GCF_045791955.1. Taxonomy (NCBI): domain Eukaryota; kingdom Metazoa; phylum Chordata; class Actinopteri; order Salmoniformes; family Salmonidae; genus Oncorhynchus; species Oncorhynchus clarkii. Next base: position 32,811,705 of record NC_092167.1, read on the forward strand.
TGGTTAAAATTGATGGGAAGATGGATGGAGCCAAATACAGGACCATTCTGGAAGAAAACCTGATGGAGTCTGCAAAAGACCTGAGACTGGGACGGAGATTTGTCTTCCAACAAGACAATGATCCAAAACATAAAGCAAAATCTACAATGGAATGGTTCAAAAATAAACATATCCAGGTGTTAGAATGGCCAAGTCAAAGTCCAGACCTGAATCCAATCAAGAATCTGTGGAAAGAACTGAAAACTGCTGTTCACAAATGCTCTCCATCCAACCTCACTGAGCTTGAGCTGTTTGCAAGGAGGAATGGGAAAAAATTTCAGTCTCTCGATGTGCAAAACTGATAGAGACATACCCCAAGCGACTTACAGCTGTAATCGCAGCAAAAGGTGGCGCTACAAAGTATTAACTTAAGGGGGCTGAATAATTTTGCACACCCAATTTTTCAGTTTTTGAAATGTTAAAAAAGTTTGAAATATCCAATAAATGTCGTTCCACTTCATGATTGTGTCCTACTTGTTGTTGATTCTTCACAAAAAAATACAGTTTTATATCTTTATGTTTGAAGCCTGAAATGTGGCAAAAGGTCGCAAAGTTCAAGGGGGCCGAATACTTTCGCAAGGCACTGTATCATTATTTAAATGCATAAAGAAACATGTATGCAAACAGACACACAAAGTGCACAGCAGGTCCCACATTACAGATAGCATTCTATCACTAGAAGGTAGACTCACAAGGCCATGCGTCCCTCGGAGGCCAGGCTGAACACCACCTTGCCCAGGGCAGCCACCCCAGTGTTGTGGCCGTGTGTCAAGGCAGACAGGTTGCGGGGCTCCAGGCTCCCAACGCGGCCTGCGGGGGAGCGGAACTGAGGGGAGGAGCACGGCCCCAGGGCCGACGTGCTGAGGTTGGAGAGCATTGTCCGCAGGCGCCGGGCCTTCACCTTCCCCTGTAGGGGTGAAAGAGTAGCAGACTAACAAGTGAGAAAGAATAGTACTCTGCCACCACCTACTGGTGATTTAAAACACAATTTCCTTTGCATCGGTGAATGGTAATAAGAAATGCGTTTGTATTTATTTATTGAGTTTATGTCCTAGACAGATCCCATGAACTGCTGATAGATGTAGTTTGGAGACTGATGTGCCCTGTGCAGTTTATCTATGAGAATGTGGGTGGTTTTCCTGTCCTACCTTGTTCTCTGTGAGTGCTGTGAGTTTCTCCAGGTATTCCATCAGCTGCCTCTCCCTCTCTGGAGGCTCCTCCCATGCGGGGTCCAGTGCCGCAGCCCGGCTGTACCCCCCCAGCGCAGACCCAAACATCTCCTCATACTGGAACAGCTGAAGGAGGGGACACAATCATGCATTTTTCTGATGTAATTCATGTCTCACATGCCTAGTGTAACAATCATATCAGAATATGTAAACAATGTGTTACCGTGGCTCTGTTGAAGTGTAGATCAGGGTTGGAGTTTTCTGTTCGGTCCACTTTCTCCTGAGAGAGAGAACAGAGAGGAAAGGAATTATATAGTGTTGCTGAACAACGATTATTGCCCGAGAATTAAATTGACTTGCCCATACTGTCCAGTCAGGCTTTTGTAAAAAAACAACCCAGTTTGGTATGCGTGTGTGGACATAATAACTCACAGCCTGTGCATAGGCACTCAGAGCCTGTTGAGACATCTGTGGATTCTGTCCGCAGGTGAAGAACAGGGAGATGTAGGCGTTTCCTAGGATGTCTGTCAAAAAAATGCCAATAACTCAATGTTCCACTCATATTCAGCACTAGAAGACATTCTTCTCATACCAGTCATTTACATAAACTGCTGATATTTTATCCTCTCTTTTGAGAACGTGAATTACAGCCAAAATCATTTCCCACCATGCTTAGACCCATCCACATCTCCAACGTATGTAACTGTACCCATACTCCACCCCAGTAACCCCATGTGAAATGTGAATATCTGTAATGAGACTACCCATCATACTCACACCAGGAGGTGCCGTCTGTGACGTCCAGCTGTACAGCCTGCCTGGCCATGTCCACACTCTCCAGGACCCTCTTCCCCTGCTCATCAACGCCCGGTAGCTGCCTCAGCACCATGGACAGACTGCGCAGAGACACCTTGTTCTTTTTCTGGGAGGGAGAAAATATATGTGATGAGTATAATCCAGATAAAACCAGGAAATCCACAGCCTGTGTGGTCCAGCACAATTATGCCAGATTTGGAATGGGTTCCAATCCGGCACACTGCCCTTTGACTTCCTCTATAGTGCCCATCTTTCCATCACTGTACTCTCTCTTCAATAAAGCAAAACAAATATTGCCCAACTCCTTAAAAAAATATTATAAATGGATATTGGTTTGGGCGTAGGTCAATGTAAATTATTTAGGAATAGAGGATAAAAGAGACCTTTGTGAACAAAAGATGTGAAGTTAAAAAGAAAGAGAGAGACAAAGAAAGGTGGAAACAATGGGAGAGGAAGAGCTATGGCTTGGAAGGCTGAGAGAAACAGCTGTTGTTTGTGTAGGACTAAGGCTATAACCAGTGTTGCACGCTTTACATGCATTCTATTCATGTTATCCTCTCAGCAAGGCTCTACTGAATACCTTGTTCTCAACACAATAACAGTACCACGACACTGACATCGCTCTCTCCAGTTAACCTTAAGAGCTTTGCGATTCCTGCGGTCTATAAATTAAATAACGCGCAGCTATGCAAATAAAGTGTATAACTACTGTATTGTTGCTAACCTGCTGCAGGGCTCCAGTGAAACAAGTCTTGGCGGTGGTCAGGTCTCCTTTCTTCCAGTACTGCTCCCCCAGGATATTCCAGCCCTCCACCAGCCCAGGTTCCAGCTTCACAGCCCTGGACAGGCACTCCTCGGCGGTGGTGCTAAACTCTGGTGCCACCCCCAGGCAGCGGCCCCGCAGCAGCAGGAACTCAGCGCTGTGCTTATACGACTCTGGAGAAGACAGAGAGATTATTCTGTAGTCAATTGAATTATTTTGTGTTTGAAGATGTAACCCCACATATTAGATATCAAACGGAGGCAAAGCTCAACTCAGTCAGCACTGTGCTTATGTAACCTCGTCCCCAGGCTCAATTGCTACTGTATGAGAGAGCTGGCTGGTGGACGACAACAGCGCTTATAAGACTAGATGAGATGGCTGGACACAAAGTCTTAGTTATGTAAGTCATTGATGAATACATAATGCATAAAGACACCCCTCTCCAGTCAGGCAAGTGTGAGTACTGAATAGTGCAGTAAAATATATGTGTAGCTAAACATTGAAATGCCAAATGGATACAAAGCTATCATGCAAAATGTCAGTATATTATTTTTTACATGTGTAGTTACTAAATCACAGCACACCTTCCTTTTCTGTTCTGTCATCTCACCTTCTTTCTCCCTAAGCTTCGTTAGAGTCTTCTCCATCTCCTGTGCCACATCACTCTGTTTCCTCCCTGCATCCTCCACACTGTGAGTCTCAAAGTAATGATCCCGAAAATGATACAACTCATCCACTAGTTCCTGACCCAGAAACAGAGATGGAAACTGGTATTGATACCATGGTATTGATACCAGAGAAAAAAACTAGATGCATGATTAGAGGCAGATGATGATGCAAGAATATGATTTTGCAATGTGTTGCTGAATAGGACTGGACTGCAAATTTACTTGATGAGGCTAGGATCCTTGCATGAGTGGGTGCATGCATGCTCATTGGCAATGAGGGATCCATTACATTACACATAAGAGTTATTGGAAGAAGGCGTCTTCTGTAAGAGTGAGTTTTATTAAGAGCCCCAACGAACATCAACATGCATGTAGGGTTTTGAAAGCGAAGGACCGTATCAGTGAGAAAGTTTTCATTGATACACACCTTTATAGGGTTAGTGTTCCCACAGATCGGATATCCATGTTACAGTAGACAGACAGAAGACACAGGGGCAACCTGTGCTAATTAGCTATTTGGCATGCCCCCGAACACCTGTGTAATGGAAGAAGGCTGCCAGAAATGTGTTGTCACTGAAAAATACTGTCGGCTACAACTGTGATAAAGCCGGTTAAAACATCGATATGAAAGTAAAAGGGCTTTATGTTTCTAAAACTGTATCACAATTTAGAATCGATTCACGTTAAGATGGAGTATTTGGTTGCTTTATCTGCCAGATGCAGTATCAATATAAGGTCCTGACCTTGGACCTTAAGAAGTAACGATAGGCTCTTTAAAAAAATACACCTTGGTCTATGAGGTATGATGACGCAGCAAGTTTAGCTAGCTAGCTTATTTGGCTGCATCATGGCTAGCTGTCTAACGTTAGCAAATGGAGAGAGATTGTAACTAAGAACGATGCACACCATCCAAAGCTAGCTAGCTAACGTTAACTAGCTAACTGAGGAGCTTGATGCATAAACATATAGAGAAAAATGACGGCTCGGCAGATTTAGAGACAACCAACTCGGGATAGCTAAAAATCAACCACAAACAGATGTTGGTAGATTAATGACCGTCGGTGTCAGTTGTTATAGTAACGAATCTGGAGGAGAGCGAACTAGCTACCATCAAAGGGAAGATGTTATCTGTCTAAGTTTAGACAAGACCTTCATTAAAATAGTCAGGTTAAGAAACCTCATGACAATATATTACATGTAGGGATTATAGCATTATCTTTTGCAATACCTTTAAAATCTGTAGGTCATTTTTCTCAGCCGCAGGATCACCATCCTTATCCACTTCCGCCATCTTTCCCTGGTGGTTGTTGGAAGAATTCAAGAAAACTAAATTGAAAACACAGCACCTGCTGGCCTAGAGGGGTCAGCAGTAGGAGAATAGTACCATATTCGTTGCTAAACAACTCTTATTTAGTGAATGTACTAAATCTAAGTTTGTATTATTATTATTTATTTTACCACAGACTGGTAACTAATGAACTATCTAAATGTGGATAGTTGTTGAACAATAGCCATTAAAACAAGAATTTCGCCGGAAGTGTCCCCTTTCGAACCGGAAATGTGTCCGTTTCCAAAACACATCCGTCTTCTGCTCATTTTAACAAATCTATTTATTTTAAATAGCCACGACCTAACATAACCTAAACATATTATTTCAACTACTTCTGCGAGGTGAAAAATCCTACTTGCAATAAAATCGTATGATTTCAAAAAAAGTTACCTGTTAGATGTTCCTCCAACAAGAGGGAACAATTCATTTATTGTTGTTGCCGTGTCCACACATAGCTATTGGTCCACATTATCCCGCTAAACTAACCGAGCCTGTACACTTGATAGCAGTAAATCGCCGCGTGCCGCTTAGGTCGCCCATTTCGCTTGTGGGCGTGCTGGCAGCAAGTTCAATTGTGCGTCAAAAATTCAGCATTGCAAGTTTGTATGAAGGTCTGGTTATTAAATGGGTACATAGTTCAATAGTAATATCCTCTAAAATGCTCTGGTGACAAACACACTTTGCTGCCCAGTTGTCCACATGGCTGGGAGAACATATTCAACTAAGTCAATATGTTACATTTCAAAAATGTTTTTAAAAAACTATGTATTATTAGCTAATTAGCTACAGTGCAGGGTAACTCAAATGAGCTGCTAAATGAGCTAGCTAGCTAACAACAGTTGAAGTTTACATACATACACCTTAGCCAAATACATTTAAACTCAGTTTTTCACAATTCCTGACATTTAATTATAGTCAAAATTCCCTGTCTTAGGTCAGTTAGGATGACCTTATTTATTTTAAGAATGTGAATGTCAGTAATAGTAGAGTGATTTATTTCAGCTTTTATTTCTTTCATCACATTCCAAGTGGGTCAGAAGTTAACATACACTCAATTATCATTTGGTAACATTGCCTTTAAATTGTTTAACATGGGTCAAACGTTTTGGGTAGCCTTCCACAAGCTTCCCACAATAAGTTGGGTGAATTTTGGCCCATTCCTCCTAACAGAGCTGGTGTAACGGAGTCAGGTTTGTAGGCCTCCTTGCTCGCGCACACTTTTTCAACTCTGTCCACAAATTTTCTACAGGATTGTGGTCAAGGCTTTGTGATGGCCACTCCAATACCTTGACTTTGTCCTTAAGCGATTTTGCCACAACTTTGGAAGTATGCTTGGGGTCATTGTCCATATGGAAGACCCATTTGCGACCAAGCTTTAACTTCCTGACTGATATCTTGAGATGTTGCCTCAATATATCCACATAATTTTCCGTCCTCGTGATGCCATCTATTTTGTGAAGTGCACCAGTCCCTCCTGCGGCAAAGCACCCTCACAACATGATGCTGCCACCCCTGTGCATCATGGTTGGGATGGTGTTCTTCGGCTTGCAAGCCTCCCCCTTTTCCTCCAAACATAACGATGGTCATTATGGCCAAACAGTTGTATTTTTTTTCAGACCAGAGGACATTTCTACAAAAAGTATGATCTTTGTCCATGTGCAGTTGCAAACCATAGTCTGGCTTTTTTTTATGGCGGATTTGGAGCAGTGGCTTCTTCCTTGCTGAGCGGCCTTTCAGGTTATGTCGATATAGGACTTGATTTACTGTGGATATAGATACTTTTGTACCTGTTTCCTTCAGCATCTTCACAAGGTCTTTTGCTGATGTTCTGTGATTGATTTGCACATTTCGCACCAAAGTACATTTCATCTTTAGGAGAAAGAATGTGTTTCCTTCCGGAGCAGTAGGACGGCTGCGTGGTCCTATGGTGTTTATAATTGCATATTATTGTTTGTACAGATGAATGTGGTACCTTTAGGCATTTGGAAATTGCTCTCAAGGATGAACCAGACTTGTGGAGGTCTACATTTTTTGGCTGATTTCTTTTGATTTTCCCATGATGTCAAGCAAAGAGGCACTGAGTTTGAAGGTAGGCCTTGAAATGAATCCACAGGTACACCTCCAATTGACTCAAATTATGTCATTAGCCTATCAGAAGCTTCTAAAGTCATGACATCATTTTCTACAATTTTCCAAGCTGTTTAAAGGCACAGTCAACTTACTGTATGTAAACTTCTGACCCACTGGAATTGTGATACATGTCATGCATAAAGTAGATGTCCTAACTAACTTGCCAACACTATAGTTTGTGAACAAGAAATTTGTGGAGTGGTTGAAAAACAAGTTTTAATGACTCCAACCTAAGTGTATGTAAACTTCCGACTTCAACTGTATCTAGCCAACTTCACATACTGTATAGATAACTAGCTAAGTGAATGAAATATCACCATCTACCTAACTTCATATTGGGTGATATATTGGGTCATGGGGTGCACCTCAGCCACGCTCAAGGTCCTAAATTATATCTTATCCGCCATCGATTAGAAACAATACTGTGCAGCCATGTTCATTGACCTTGCCAAGGCTTTCGACTCTGTCAATCACCACATCCTCATCGGCAGACTCGGTAGCCTTGGTTTCTCAAATGATTGCCTCGCATGGTTAACCAACTACTTCTTTGATAGAGTTCAGTGTGTCAAATCGGAGGGCCTGTTGTCTGGGCCTCTGGCAGTCTCTATGGGGGTGCCACAGGGTTCAATTCTTGGACCAACTCTCTTCTCTGTATACATCAATGATGTCGCTCTTGCTGCTGGTGAGTCTCTGATCCACCTCTACGCAGACGACACCATTCTGTATACTTCTGGCCCTTCTTTGGACACTGTGTTAACAACCCTCCAGACGAGCTTCAATACCATACAACTCTCCTTCCGTGGCCTCCAATTGCTCTTAAATACAAGTAAAACTAAATGCATGCTCTTCAACCGATCGCTGCCTGCACCTGCCCGCCCGTCCAACATCACTACTCTGGATGGTTATGACTTAGAATATGTGGACAACTACAAATACCTAGGTGTCTGGTTAGACTGTAAACTCTCCTTCCAGACTCACATCAAACATCTCCAATCCAAAGTTAAATCTAGAATTGGCTTCCTATTTCGCAACAAAGCATCCTTCACTCATGCTGCCAAACATACCATCCTACCGATCCTCGACTTCGGCGATGTCATTTACAAAATAGCCTCCAATATCCTACTCAATAAATTGGATGCAGTCTATCACAGTGCCATCTGTTTTGTCACCAAAGCCCCATATACTACCCACCACTGCGACCTGTACGCTCTCGTTGGCTGGCCCTCGCTTCATACTCGTCGCCAAACCCACTGGTTCCAGGTCATCTACAAGACCCTGCTAGGTAAAGTCCCCCCTTATCTCAGCTCGCTGGTCACCATAGCAGCACCCACCTGTAGCACGCGCTCCAGCAGGTATATCTCTCTGGTCACCCCCAAAACCAATTCTTCCTTTGGCCGCCTCTCCTTCCAGTTCTCTGCTGCCAATTACTGGAACGAACTACAAAAATCTCTGAAACTGGAAACACTTATCTCCCTCACTAGCTTTAAGCACCAGCTGTCAGAGCAGCTCACAGATTACTGCACCTGTACATAGCCTATCTATAATTTAGCCCAAACAACTACCTCTTCCCCTACTGTATTTATTTATTTTTGCTCCTTTGCGCCCCATTATTTCTATCTCTACCTTGCACATTTTTCCACTGCAAATCTACCATTCCAGTGTTTTACTTGCTATATTGTATTTACTTCGCCACCACTGCCTTTTTTTTGCCTTTAGCTCCCTTATCTCACCTCATTTGCTCACATTGTATATAGACTTATTTTTCTACTGTATTATTGACTATGCTTGTTTGTTTGTGTAGGCTATTCCTAGAAGTGAAGATGGAGATAATAGTAACATAATATTCAGTGGGGTGTAATTTGACTATAATTTAGTCTGTTTCTTGTGAGGTTTTCTGTCCTCAGATAAAGAGGGCTATGAAATCCTGTCTACATATGAAGAGGTCCCAATGAAGAGCGGTGGTTCTCAGTCCTGGTCCTGGGGACTCAAAGAGGTGCGCATTTTTGGTTTTGCCTTGGCACTGCACAGCTGATTCAAATGATCAACTCGTCATCAAAGCTTCAAGTAGTATTTGTGTATTCATTTGTGATGCTATCCTTGATAAGATCCTGTTATTGTCACATACTACACATGCGTGTGCCCATGCATCTATCAATCCAATGTTATCGTGAGTTGTTATCAGGGATATTATTATAATCCACAATGACCTGGTGATGTAAAAGTCTAATAATTACATTGTCTTCCATATTCCCACAGATACCTTGTAACTGGAGATTCTTTAAACGATTGCCTACGTGTAGGGCACTGCAAGGTTGGGTGACCAGGGCCACCTGGGACTGCCTCCTGGAGGAATTCAGGTGTGTGAAGGCTACCTATGTCCTGCATAACTGTTTCAAGGATGGGGTCCATCAACACAGCAAGAGAGGCAATCTGTGTGCGGGAGATCTTCACCTCCTACTTTTTCGAAAAGCTGTTCTCTAACTCCATAGACTACACTATGCACAACCAAAGGCTCTTTTAAGAGCCATTCACATTGCAATAAGAGTATTCTTCCATTTACTTAGCTATGTCAACTGCAGTTATTCAGTTCCCAATTTCTCTCCCTTTGATTTCTACTTCTCAGGTGATGGTGCTGTTTAGGTAAGGGTCTGTACAAAAACAAAACAGGCTATTTTAAATCACCCATATTGAAAAAATGTAGAACAAGTAGACACCCTATAACCCACACCGACACACTCATGCATCAATCTGATTGATGGATTGTGTTGCGGAGTAATGGGGCTCCTTCCACCTTCATAGAATAGGCAAGACGGCCAACCATGGAGAATAGTAAGACACTTCATTATTTCTATAACTACGCTATATTGTTTTTCCTCGTGTGTCCGTTCACGTTTTTCAGCATAAAGAACTCTGCCGCCACTTAGTGTGGTGTGGACACCAGGTGAGGCCACACATAGATTCCTGTTGAACACTGTCTCTTTTAACTACTTTATTTTCTCAATAACAGTCTCTCTCCTTAACTTCATCTTTCTCTCTTCACCCTAAATCCTCTAGGTTATATCAGCTGTGTCGGTGAACCCCTCCTGCATTGGAACTGGCTACATAGAGGCCACAGCATGATCAGAGGTGAGAGATCACTTGGTCAGGTCAACAGGAAGTATTATTAAAGAGATACTTTACATTGAAATACAGATAAAGATGCAGTAGTCCCAGAGTTAATGATCCAAGGTCAGTTTTGCACCTCATGATTATTATGACTAACAATGTTAGAATAAAAAATAAAAACAAGGCTTAAACATGCTCTCTCTCTCCATCTGTCTCTCGTCTGCAGATATGTTTTGATGTGAGAGGATGCCGACCCGCAGACCTATCATCGCCACCTCACCCACTTTTAAGATAGCCTTTGGGCTGACTAGAGACACTATTATGTAATTGTGATGAACTGAGAGAATATTTGAGTTGCACTGTGATTCATTAATCATATGCTGCCTTCCCTGCTCCTATGTTCTGACCTCTTTCCCTTTCTGTCTTTTACACCTCTCTCTCCACCTCTTTCTTCATCTGTTTTTATAATGCACAAGAGATGTGCATTGAAGTACAGATTGAACTTGTATTTATAATGCATGTATTTATAACACTTGGATAATGAACTTCTTTCAATAATGCATTTCACATTCTCTACTGGTTGAAATGAAGTCTCATTTGATGAAACACTACACCTAACCTGTTTAACAGATGCAGATGAAGGGCATTAGATATTGACATGAACCGGTTTTAGAGTATTTACATGATGCATAGGAAGTGTAGTGTACTGTTTTTGAAATTCTATTTCTGTATATATGAATTACAAATCAGCCTTTTAATTAGTTAAATTCTGTTTCTAGTCTATTAGTTACAATGTGTAACCATTGATGTCCCAGGACCAAGATTGGTAAACACTGTTGAAGTGTATGATTGTAATACATACATACATGCATACACAGCATCATTCAAAGACTGGAATTTGATACTCCTGGTAGTGGATATGACATTCATACCTGAACTGCACCTTTATTTGCCAAGGTAGAGTACATGATCAGTGAATATATTCAATGTACAGGCTACAATGTGAGGATCTCATGCATGGTAATTACTACATGTAAATACGACTTGCATCCTTGGCACAAAGTTATATTCTACTCAATCCATAGGCTTCATTAATGTCATTCAGACTGTTTTGAAGTTGATACAACTGTCTATGATAGCTGAGGTTCATAGCTAGGTTCTGAACTAATATGTATACCAAACGTTTGGGCCCATACACAGATCGGCTAGATAGCTACACATCCATAGGGCATACAGGTATTTTTATCCTCCACTGCACAATAAGCAAGAACATAACTAGCTACTTTATTTCATCTATCTGCATTGCATGGCAATTATAAGCAAGGCAAGCTTACAAAATAGTACATTCAATTTGCAGTAAATGCTTTAGCTAGCTAGAAAATTTACATCCACTGTTTCACAAGACGACTGCCTGGTTTGCTGGTTGTATCAGAATTAGAATTTCATACTCATGTCACAACATCATAAAGCTAGCCAGCTAACTGGCTAATGCTAGTCAGCTAACTTGCTCGAAATGTCGCATACATGGTGCAACATCCAGGCACACAGGAAGCACCAGGATTCTCTGCGAGAGAGGCAGAAAGACCCCACACAACTCGGTACAGGTCACATTTCCAATGTAACGCTTGCAGCGTTGCAGAGGCAGTTGCAGTGCGTTCTGTGTGGTGCATACGTTGGATTTATCGAATGTATGTATCAAACTGTATGCCTAGACGGCTTGGCATGTAGTGAACGTTGAACTTTGCACACATATTGTTAAGGGTTGCGTCAATCAAATCTGGTATCAGGATAAATATGACATTGAGTCACCGATTGTATACTATGTATTTTTTATTAGCTAAGCAATAAGTGGTAAATGCAATTTTCGTATATACGGGTTTGCTGTAACACCACACAGGGTAGAACAGAGAACTGACTTGTTCCTGACAAAGTTATTATAATATACTCTGACAGAAGTAGTTCCTGCTTCCGAGCTGGCCTGTCAGAGTAGAGACTGGGCGTGGTTTAAACTCACTCAGCCTATCGTTGATTGTTGGCGCCCGAGCTGGTCCTGGGATATCTGTCTGACTGACCTGAGCCTCACTGCCTACTGATTCATCTGACCATCACTGATGAGCTCGACAGTGTAAGGTGTGACCAAGGTCTACTATATTTGCATAGACAAGTACAGAACAACAATAGAAAGTACACTGAGTGTATAAAACATTAGGAACACCTTCCTAGTATTGAGTTGCACCCCACCTTTTGCACTCAGAACTCCCTCAATTTGTCAGGGCATGAACTCTACAAGGTGTCGAAAGTGTTCCACAGGGATGCTGGCCCATGTTGACTCTAATGCTTCCCACAGTTGTGTCAAGTTGGCTGGATGTCCTTTGGGTGGTGGACCATTTCTTGATACACACAGCAAACTGTGGAGTGTGAGCAACCCATGTCTCAAGGCTTAAAATCCTTCTTAAACCTGTCTCTCCATCTACACTGATTTAACAAGTGACATCAATAAGGGATCATAGCTTTCACCTGGTCAGTCTGTCATGGAGAAAGCAGGTGTTCCTAATGTTTTGTTCACTCGATGTATGTGTTACATGCTGTTGCTAATTTGAATGAAGACTGGATAAGAGTAATTGCTATGAGCCACTTTGCCATCACTGACTGACTGCATCACATTGACATTCCATTTCCTATCCTTTCCCTTTCTTTTCCTTCCTCTCTCTTATCCCTGTCTTTTATATTATTCCTCCAGTCTTAAGCGCCCATCACCCATGGCTGCATCCAGAGTCTGCTGCTCAAGTTCTCTGTCCCGGAGCTCTTCGAAGTAAGCCAGCCGTCTATGGGCACCTCTTCCTCCACGCTAGTCATCTCCGTGGACCACACACAACTCTGTGTCATGATTGGGGGTGGGGCCTTAGCTCAGAGAATGGGGCCCAAGTGAAAAGCAGAGGACCAAGTCCACCATAAATGTCCAAGGCTCCTCCGCTGCTCTTCAGAGCCCACCCTCCCCTCTGCCCACTTCCTCATCACACTGGCACCGGCTTCCTCCTTCCAGCTAGTCGGCCCTCTGATTGGAAGGCTGGCCGAGAAATGGGTGGGGCAGATAAACAGGGCAGGACCAGTAAGGGGCAGAAGCCTCACCTGGACATGGAGATTGAGAGCCTGCTGTACCAGCAATCCACCAAGAAGCAGCAGAGCAAGAAGGTACAGTAGAGGGGGGAAGGGAACTAGATGGAACCCAAGTGTGTGTTATAGATGAGCAGAGTGATCCTGGAGCTGCTGAACACCAGCACAGCTAAAGAACAGTCCATTGTTGAGGAGTTCCGGTCGTGCTCAGGTCCAGGAGTTCTGTGGCCACGGGACCAGAAAGGAGTGTATGCGGTCCAGATTCACACCCCAGGCTTGCACCAAGCAGCATTTCCGGTCAGTGCAGCATTTCCGGTCAGTGCAGCTACACAGTCTTAGAAATACTCTCCAAAATATGTATTGTTCTTGATTAATCAAGAAATCCCTTTGTTTTTACCTCGTCTTTCATTCTATACTTCGTTTAATCATCCCCTCCACAAAAAGATTGTTGTGCTGGTTGAATATCTAAGCGATCTCTCCCTTCTCATTGGAGCTCTCTCCATTCAATCACTTATGATTGGCTGATCTATCTTTTTTGTTGTTGTCCTACCCTATTGACTAAGCCCAAGTCTTCTCTCCCCTCTCTGACGCATCACCAACAAGCATACAGACGAGAGTCTTGAAGACTGCTCTTTCCTCAGCACCTGTTTCCACATGGACACCTGTAAATACAGTATGTGCACTAGGGGATCGACAGCCTCCAGAGGCAGAGGGGGGTCTGATGGGTTCCCAAGTTTGGGACATGGAGGTGGGACTATACCAGGGAGAAGAAGACGGCAATGTGGAGAAACTGTTCCCCCCTCAGGTGAGAGAAGAGGAGGAATAGAGGGAAGGGAAAAGGGGGAGGCTTATGAAAAGGAAGGAGGGAGAGACTGGTGGGGGGTATTTTGGTACACGTCTCTACAGCTTTGGATTTTCTAAATTCATATACCTTCGTAAACCCCAAAGGGGGACATTAGGAAAATGTCTGTCTACATAGTTATGTTCGCTACCTCCAAAAGTAGTCAGATGTGGTTCTTAGGCAGTCTGATGCTGCAGTTCGATCCAGCCTGATCCGGTTTTGTCCCACATCACAGTGGATCTGTTGTGGCATCCGTGTCCTGGAAAAGTTATCTGTGGTGATGGCCGACCCTCCCTGGGACATCCACATGGGGCTGCCCTATGGAACTCTGACGGACATTGAGATAAGGAAGCTCCACACCCCCTTCCTCCAGGACGACGGCCTCCTTTTCCTCTGGGTGACAGGCAGGTACCTCCACTACCTCCACCAATCAGATATGAGTGGAATAGTGTGTTACTAATCGACCAATCAGCTGCCAGGAGAGCAGTACATGCTAATGAACATGCACTACAGCAGAAAGGGTCTGACAGAGCGGTTTAATGATAGAAGCCTTAAACTCCTGATTTTGGATTATGTTGATTGGTGCTTTGACATCTTTCACTTAGAATTTACAATAGACTGTTTTAATCTCCATGTTTCTCCCTAGCTCTTTTCTTTAGGGCTATGGAGTTGTGTGTAGAATGTGTTTCTTTTGGGGTGAGTCTCTTTTTTCATCAAACTTTGTGACTGTTGACTTACTTACTGGCCCAATCTGACTGTGGGTCTTGCCCTTGCTTTCTCTCGTAGCTATGAGCGTGTTGATGAGATCATTTGGTTGAAGACCAACCAGTTACAGCGATTTTGGCATGTATTGTGATATGTTGTGCGACATCATACCTCTTATCTGAGTCTGGGCTCAGCTTTGGGCAGTTTGGTGCAGTCAGTTGGGTGTATTTACTGTTATTATTGTGTGTGTGTGTGTGTGTACACAAGTGTATTGATGTGTGTGTTTCTCCTCAGGTAGGTGTGACTGAAAGCCCACAGGGATTCAAGAGGGCTGGACTGTGATGTCATTGTGGCCAAGGTCAGGGGTCAAACACAATGAATCCATTTGATGTGACATTCCCATCCCAAGAGAGCCCTGATTTGTTTTAACTCAACCCTCTCCTTTATCTCCCTCTTTGTCTCTACCTCTCTAATTTCTCCTATCTTAGGTGCATTCCATCAACCACAAGCCAAATGAGATCGGTGGGATGATTGATACTTTCACCTGGTAGCCAGGAGATTGAGCTCTTTGGCAGACCTCACAATGTCCAACCCAACTTGTACGTGTCTCTGTATTTATTGTATGTTGCTATTTTTCTAAGCTGCATTTATTTTCTCTCTCTCTCTCTCTCTCTCTCTCTCTCTCTCTCTCTCTCAGGGTAACTCTTGCCTATCAATTGGAGGGCATGCACCTAAGATACCTCTTGAACTCTGATCACCTCTTGGACCCTGACGTTGTGGCTCGCTTCCGGAAGTGCCACCCAGACGGAGTCATTTGCAAACCAAAGAACATTTAGAGAGTCGTCTGTCGGACTGTCTTCAGTTTATTCATCTTTTTGTACCGATTACAATATTTTGTGATGAATAAGGTTGAAAGAAAAATATCTTCATTAGATATTTGCACATTTCACAATATCAAGCTAAATTAATCCACCAAAACATTTTAGTATGCAAATTATCTTTTGTATTACATTTGTTAGTAGTACATTTCAGCCATTCCCATTACAACAAGAATAGAGTAAAATGTTAGGATCTTTGATTTCCATTCAAATGGTTGAACATTGGGTAAATCATCAATGTTTTTGTCACCATTATTGGGGATTGCATACAGTGCTTTCACAAAGTATTCTCACCCCTTGACTTTCTCCACATTTTGTTGTTACAAAGTGGGATTACAATTTATTAAATTGTCATTTTTGTCAACAGTATGCAAAATACTCTGTCAAAGTGGAAGAAAATTTAAACAATGTTTTTTATTGATGGAAAATCAAATATTCCGATTTAGATAAGTATATCAACCCCCTAAGTCAATTCATGTTTGACTCACCTTTGGCAGTGATCACAGCTGTGAGTCTTTTTCTTGGTAAATGTCCAAGAGCTTTGAAACCTGGATCGTATACTATTTGTAAGGTTTTCCTGATTTCAGTCTGCTTTTCAACAGATACTGGGAGACAAACCCATCTTTCAGCAGGACAATAAACCTAAAACGCAAGGCTAAATATACGCTGGCGATACTTACCAAGACAACATTGAATGTTCCCGAGTGGCCTAGTTACAGTTTTGACTTAAATCGTCTTGAAAGTGTACGGCGTGACTTAAATGAATTGTGGAGTAAGTACTATGTTGATCCATTCTCAGTTTTCTATCACAGCCATTTAACTCCAACTGGTTTAAAAATCACCATTGGCCTCATGGTGAAATCCCTGAGCGGTTTCCTTCCTCTCCGTCAACTGAGTTGGTGACTGGGTGTATTGATACACCATCCAAAGTTATTTTTCGCCACTAATCAATTGGTGCCCTTCGTGAGGTATTGGAAAACCTCCCATGTCTTTGTGGTTAAAATTCACTGCTCGACTGAGGGTCCTTAAGGATAATTGTATGTGTGGGGTACAGTGATGAGGTAGTCATGAAGAAAAGTTACACTTATTGCACACAGGATGTCTGACTTGTTTTTTATTCCTGAAGTTATTTCAAATGCTTTGAAGACTTAACTCAGGACAGTTCAGCTTTTCATTTTTAATTCATAAATCCACTTTGACATTATGGGGTATTGTGTGTAGACCAGTGACCCCAAATCTACATTTAATTTTAGATTCAGGCCGTAACAACAAAATGTGGAAAAAGTCCAGGGAGTGTGAATACTTTGAAGCCCTGTACATTCTTCTCACCAAACCCACAGAAGTGGTGTCAGTGAGATGCTATTACCTCATCACTCATACAACTATTTCTCAATTTGTATCTAGAACTTAGATTTCTACAAACACAACACAATTAGAAGTGGGGGGGGGGGGGGGGAAATGACATGCCCTTAAACTAGTATGTGAAGCATCTGTTGACTTTCTGGTCACTTCATTGATGTCCCCCAGAAGATTTCATTAGAAGTCAGTCAAGGTAAAAGCTGCATGTAAGATGGAGAGGGCATTGCTGCCAAATAAAGTGTAGACTCAGTCAGTTAGGCAGGGCACTACTAGAAGATCGCTGGCACCAAAATTCATTTCGCTTTGGAAATGTTTCAAAAGGCACTCTCGCACATCTGAGCTATCTTTGTTGCAGGTGCATGGTAACCGCTGAATAAAGTGAGGGGGGGAAACAGAAGAAACCCGCACACTGCTCATTATTAAGCTTTACGTATCGGCCTCGAGGCCTTCGTCAGAGCTTTGGAAATGTTTAAATTAAGTTAAAAGAAAAGGCACAAACTCTGAAACTCATTACTGTCTTTATCAGCTACTCCGATCAGATCTAGTTACCATTATTTTCTCAGCAAGTGAGGACACTGTCAGGATATATTTTTTTAAAAGCCTGTATTTAAAGTTGGGAGGTGCTTACATTCTTACGCACGCACTCCACACACGTACATTGTAATATTGTTGTATGGTGGTATTATACATTTTGCATTGTAGGTATGTATTGGTGTAATAATGTTATATGATGTACTGTTTTATCTTTTATGTGTGATTTAAGTGCCTTAATGTGTTTGGACTCCAGGAAGAGTAGCTGCTGCCTTGGTAGCAGCTAATTGGATCCCTAACACATACAAATACAAATCATATTCACCAGCTAGTATTTTAAAGACACTATTGTTTGCAGTTTATGGTCTTTTACCTGGCCCTAGACCAAACCAACCCAGTAATTTACACCCCAACACACACATTGGAAAAAAGGAACGTAGTAATAAAAAGGGTGGGCAGAAAAACAAAAGGAAAATAATGCAGTTAGTATGATAACGTTGTAAACATTTCTCCATTACATTTCTCCACCTCCACTAGCTACATTAGCAGTGCATTTAGTCTTTCTCTGTAGTGAAGAACTCAATCTGCTGTGATTATATTCCTCCTTTCAGAATCATCTCTGAAGGGAGAGTTGAGAACGATGTATTTATGCACCACTGAGTAGGTGAAGTCTCAGTCCTTCACATTCAACTTCTGCCCCATTCCCCGTTCTGTTGAGCTAGAATAATGGCTGCCATAGTGGAGGGGTAAGTTCATTTTTTCGGGGTGGTGATGATGATGATTGGACAAGCCCAGGTAGTCCCTCCCTGATTCAGTCTTTATTCTTCCATTTGATGCCTAATGAACACTACCCAGGCTGTCGAGGCTGCTCTTACTCAGCAGGTTGCGTCCACTGCGTTGAAGTTGCTGTCCATCTGGTGTCTAAAGGAGAGGCGAGCCTTGGTGGAGAAGTAGATCTGGGATCCACTCAGGCTGCTACCGCCCTCGCCCTGGCTACCACACGACACCGTAGACGACAGGCGAGGCTTCATCTCCTCTCTGGGGACTGGAGGGACGGAGCGAGGTGGCGTAAGATGAGGCGACGAAGAGAGAAGACAGCGGGTTTATTGAACCGCTAGCACACAACGTTTTAGAATCTTTTCTTTGGCATGTCTATACATGTCTACATTGTATGGGATGATTTGATAATGCGATTTAACATAGCTAATGGTATGAATGATCCCTCAGGCATCTTTAATGTAATGCAAATATAACATGACATGCACTGATTTGACATTCTAATAATATAAACATCTAATAGAGGATATCCATTATGAAGTTATGGGTGGAATTAATGAGCAACTTATTGATTGACAGTTATAGTACTGGGAGATTGACATTATGGACTACTATTAGCAGAGCCCCAAGCATTTCTTTAACACAACCTAATTGACATTCCTGGTTATATCAGATCACTTGTTTCAACATGTATTCCAATATACGGTATGTGTTTGATAATCACGAGTGCAGCCTTGGGAAGTTATTCTGACATAATGATAATGTATGTAATAGCGTATGTAATGGAATGGATAACTGTTCTATGCATGAAGTACTGTGAAATGGAAGTAGTTCTCTCACCTGCAGGTGGGGGGCACTGTTTAGCCTTGCATCGTTCCTTACAGCGTCTGTACCAGGAGAAGCACTTGAGGACCTTCACACCCATGCCTGGAGCTGAGGAGGTGTGCGAGAGAGAGAGAGAGAATGAAATAAATATTTTATTATTTTTGATTTGCTATCTTGTAGTTGCACAGCTTTTACACATCAGCTTTGTCTTAATTGCCTAGGCATTTGTTTGTTTGGAATTACTTCTTAGAATCCATTACTCATTTCAAATCACAAGATAACATATCAACCCACAACCACAAATAACTCTTAGCCAACTGATTAGCCTGTCCTTGATAACAGAAAACAATTATAAAATAAAAACAACACGGCCATCTGCTATCAATTAACCTTTATTAACCAGACAATACTGAGACGATGTGTCTTTATCTCATCATCACTCACAGGGTTGCCATAATGGTATTAGTCCGGTCTAGTACACTAATCCAGTGGAATTAGTCCAGTAATGTCACTATGAGGGGACAAAACAATATGAAATGACCTGATGACACCGCGATGACTGAGGAGGCTTAGCTAATCTCTGTCTTGTCTCTTGTCAACAGTAGACGAGCATTCACACAAACACACATACAGTTGAAGTCAGAAGTTTACATACACCTAAGACAAATACATTTAAACTCAGTTTAACAATTCCTGACATTTAATCCTTGTAAAAAATTCCCTGTCTTAGGTCAGCTAGGGACCACCACTTTATTTTAAGAATGTGAAATGTCAGAATAATAGTAGAGAGAATGATTTATTTCAGCTTTAATTTCTTTCATCACATTCCAAGTGGGTCAGAAGTTAACATACACTCAATTATCATTTGGTAGCATTGCCTTTAAATAGTTTAACTTTGATCAAATGTTTCAGGTAGCCTTCCACAAGCTTCCCACAAAGCTGATGTAACCGAGTCAGGTTTGTAGGCCTCCTTGCTCGCACACGCTTTTTCAGTTCTGCCCACAAATGTTCTATAGGATTGAGGTCAGGGCTTTGTGATGGCCACTCCAATACCTTGACTTTGTTGTCCTTAAGCCATTTTGCCACAACTTTGGAAGTATGCTTGGGGTCATTGTCCATTTGGAAGACCCATTTGCGACCAAGCTTTAACATCCTGACTGATATCTTGAGATGTTGCTTCAATATATCCACATCATTTTCATGTCTCATGAAGCCATCTATTTTGTGAAGTACACCAGTCCCTCCTGCAGCAAAGCACCCCCACAACATGATGCCTCCACCCCGTGCTTCACGGTTGGGATGGTGTTCGTCGGCTTGCAAGCCTCGCACTTTTTCCTCCAAACATAACGATGGCCATTATGGCCAAACAGTTATATTTTTCTTTCATCAGACCAGAGGACATTCCTCCAAAAAGTACAATCTTTGTCCCCATGTGCAGTTGCAAACCGTGGTCTGGCATTTTTTATGTCAGTTTTGGAGCAGTGCCTTCTTCCTTGCTGAGCGGCCTTTCAAGTTATGTCGATATAGGACTCGTTTTACTGTGGATATAGATACTTTTGTACCTGTTTCCTCCAGAATCTTCACAAGGTCCTTTGCTGTTGTTCTGGGATTGATTTACACTTTTCGCACCAAAGTACGTTCATTCATGTCTCGGAGACAGAACGCGTCTCCTTCCTGAGCTGTTTGACGGTTGCGTGGTCCCATGGTGTTTATACTTGCGTACTATTGTTTGTACAGATAAACGTGGTACCTTTAGGCGTTTGGAAATTGCTCCCAACGATGAACCAGACTTGCAGAGGTGTTGACATTTTTCCTGAGGTCTTGGCTGATATCTTTTGATTTTCCCATGATGTCATTCAAAGAGGCACTGAGTTTGAAGGTAGGCCTTGAAATACATCCACAGGTACACCTTCAATTGACTCAAATTATGTCAATTAGCCAATCAGAAGCATCTAAAGCCATGACTATTTTCTAAGCTGTTTAAAGGCACAGCCAACTTAGTGTATGTAAACTTCTGAACCACTGGAATTGTGATGCAGTGAGTTATAAGTGAAACAATCTGTCTGTAAACAATTGTTGGAAAAATGACTTGTGTCATGCACAAAGTAGATGTCCTAACCAACTTGCTGAAACTATAGTTTGTTAACAGGAAATTTGTGGAGTGGTTGAAAAAAAGAGTTTCAATGGCTCCAACCTAAGTATGTAAACTTCCGACTTCAACTGTATGTACACACACACACACACACACACACACACACACACACACACCTCCTTTGATAATCCAGCAGTTGGACTTCAATGGGCTACAGCAGATAGCTAAAAGGGCTAATTAAAGCCTTGGATGGAATTACACAGAGGTCACATGACACATACAACACAGACAGGATAAGAGAGGGCAGGCAATTCATGCCATAAAGTATTGTAGCTGCTTAGAGAGATATACTGTTCTGTGGTGTTACCCAAGTCACGTCAAGTCTGTTACTTGTAGGTGTCAATCAAGTCATGTCATAGAGCCCTGAATTAATTTACATACTAATGCTCTCGGCATTTAGCTAGGTAGTCAGTAGGACTCTCAAATGGATTTTGACATGTAATACATGTATTTGCATTGTAAATGTATACATTGATAAATGTATGCAGGCTAACTGAATACTTTGACTGTATGGATCCATTACAGCTATGCCCATGGCAGTCTATATGTCTTACTCAGCCCTTTTCCACACCATCTAAACAAAAATATGAACGCAACATGAAAGTGTTGGTTTCCATGATTCACGAGATGAAATACAAGATCCCAGAAAATTTCTCTCAAATTTTGTGCACAAATTTGTTTACATCCCTGTTAGTGAGCATTTCTCCTTTGCCAAGATAATCCATCCACCTGACAAGTGTGGCATATCAAGAAGTTGATTAAACAGCATGCACATTACACAGGTGCACCTTGTGCTGAGGACAACAGGCCACTCTAAAATGTGCAGTATTGTCACACAACACAATGCCACAGATGTCTAAAGTTTTGAGGGAGCGTGCAATTGGCATGCTGACTGCAGGAATGTCCACCAGAGCTGTTGCCAGAGAATATAATGTTCCTTTCTCTACCATAAGCTGCCTCCAATGTCGTTTTAGAGAATTTAGCAGTACGTCCAACCGGCATCACAACCAGCAGGTTGTAACCACGCCAACCCAGAACTTCCACATCCGGCTTCTTCACCTGCGGGATCGTTTGAGACCAGCCACCCGGAAAACTGATGAAACTGAGGTGTATTTATGTCTGTAATAAAAACAATTGTTGGAGAAAAACTCATTCTGATTGGCTGGGCCTTGCTCCCTAGTGTCTAGGTCTATGCCCTCCCAGGCCCAGTCATGGCTGCACCCCTGCTCAGTCATGTGAAATCAATAGATTAGGGCCTAATGAATTTATTAAAATTGATTAATTTCCTTATATGAACTGTAAATCAGTAAAATCGTTGAAATTGGTGTTGTTGCACATTGTTGCAAATTGCATGTTGCGTTTACATTTTTGTTCAGCATAGTTTACAATTTGCATGTTATTCTTCCCAAAGAGTTAACATGTAGAGACAGGCTTTGTTGGCTTGGTGCCCACTACCCACCCTGCTTTCCTATCATTGAAGTCACACACATACACGAGCACGCACACAAACTACTTAGCTTCTCATTGAGGTCCCTGATTCGCCAGAAGAGTCATTTTGCATGTTTTCCCAGCCTGGGTGAAGTGTTACAGATGGCTCGATATAAATGTAAAGGTCATTTTCCGAATGAGCCGACATGCAGCGTGAACGCTAACGTGGAAGATTCAAAAGTAGCGCATTTTGCCTTTACTAGTCCTGTATTAGCAGATTGACATAGCCGTCTGTAGCGGGCAACAACACAACATTTATGGGGTCCCTTTGTCCTCAGCAATGAACTAATTGATTACCATTGAAATAAAGTCGAAAGGTTGTACTAAATTGAGTCTGAAGAACTCTCTGGTAAAAACCTTTGAGCAGTCTTAGTTTTCAGTGTTGCCAGTATAGCTTTCTATTCCTTCAGTATATCTGAAAATATGTCCCCTGACACTTTGATACTGCCACTTACCTTGTTCCACTGACCTCATGTTTGAAGGCACCGGAATAGAACAGAGAAATTGAATGACTCTCTATTGAAACAATCATATTGCTTTCTATTTTAAAACCCTCTCATGGTCTTCCATCATCACAGATCTCCATTTAGCTCCCGCTCTGTGGCAACGTCAGGAGAGGGTGGCGGTGCTGCCAACAAATTGAGGCTTTCCTTGCAAGCCCATGACCACACATAACAGAAGCCTTTCACTGGACTCTGCTGCAAGTGCAGACATGCAATCTGTAGCAGAAAACCCTCTGACTGGCGTGGGTGTGTTTCGCTGGCTGTAACACTCACTGGCGTGGGTGTGTTTCGCTGTCCCTGCACTCACAGGGACGAGCTAATTTCATAAAGACGTGACAGCTCTCTTACAGTCTCTGAGCACCTTTGACTCCTAGGGGTCAGGCCAAGGTGGGGGACTCATATCAGTTTTCCCCTCTGTCGAGAGTTAGTCACGATTAGTGAAAATAGCTTTCAAAAACAACTCTATTTTCTCTCTCTCTCTCTCTCACCCTCTCCCCCTTTCTACCCTTTCCCCCAACCCCTCTCTCGTTCTCTGGTATGGCTCTTATCCATATACAGACACAATGAACCCGTTATACTAAGTTAAATGTTGCTCGGCCAAGCTGTAGGAAGTTGTTCAGATAGACAGACTGATCAATTTAGCCACTTTGGAATTCCTGAGAGGGAAATAAGGAAATGGTTGAGTTTGTGATAGCACTGAGTTGGGTTAGGACATTGACTATAAAACATACCGTTGTCTTTTATTGTATGGTGTGGTGTACATAGGAGAGTGATGGAAAGAGAGCGGGGTGGGCAGGAAAAAATAACAAATCAGCCTTGTAATGTAGAGCACACATTGGTCAGATTTCTTTTCCAGACCTTTCCATGAGCCAAAGCCTAATTCCTTCTTATTTCTGTAAAAACCCTGAAGAAGATCAAAAGCCTAAACGCGTTGTTTCTACTCTTTGCAATAAATAAGCTTTTTAAAATGTCATTCCGTTTGTTCTACAATTGTTGCTGAATCTCCCCTCTACTTCATGCGCCTAAATCTGCACAGAGATAATACATTCGTTGTGTATTAATGACCCACTCAAACACAGTCCTTTTCTCAATCTGGGTCACGCACACAAAATAGACGGTCAGTGGTGAGGAATTTTGGGCCCCGGTCATTAGTACAGCATCTAGTACAGCCAGTCTTTGGAAAAGAACAGCAGTCACAGGGCTTAGAGCAGAACAGCAAAACCAGTCCAGTGGAAGAAAGAGAGAGAGAGAGAGAGAGAGAGACAGACACAGACAGAGACAGAGACAGTGGGAGAGAAAGGGAGAGAGGGAGCGAGAGAGCGAGAGAGAAAAGGTTTGAGAGAAAGGGAGAAAAAGAGGGGGAAGAGAGAGACAGAGAGGGGATTGGAGAAGGAGAGAGCCTGAGAGGGTGGGAGAAAGTAGAACAGTGCCCACCTAAACAGCAGAGAGAGGGGGAAGGCTGGAATTGGGCTTTGGGCCTGTTTTCTGTGCAGGATCCTGCCAGGGCAGAGCACAGTGGTGACGTGAAGGACGTGCAGCTCTGAACGATGTGGTTTTACTAATACACACTGCCTGGTCATTGACTTATTCTGGCAGTTACTGATTGCTCAATATTGCTAAAATACTCATAGGTTGTCTTATCGCCCTATTATTTGTCATAGGGTGTGTGTGTGTGTGTGTGTGTGTGGATTTATCAAATCAAAGTTTATTGGTCACGTACACACTTTGGCAGATGTTATAGCAGTTGCAGTGAAATGCTTATATGTTAAACGCTTAAATACATATACCTATGCATACATATGACAGGTTACATACAGAACTATACACAGTGAACAACGTAAAACACACATTCTTCGTGTGTGTTCCTACCTGGAATTTAAAATGGTTTGCAGCATGTAACATAACCCGGAAAGTCAGAGTATATGAGCAAACTCTACAGAAATCTGATTTTCTGTTTTTCAACCTTTCCTATGTCCATTCCAAGTCTTCAGCCTCTTGGGAGACTTAGTGTCTGTCCCAAATGGCAGCCTATTCCCTATATAGTGCGCTACTTTTGACCAGGGCCCATAGGGCTCAGGTCAAAAGTAGTGTACCATGTAGGGAAGAAGGTGCTATTTGGGACACAGACTTAGAGAACTTGTGGCAGTGAGCCTGGGTCTGTAATAGAGCTCGCCAGCTTGTAGTCCTAAAAAATGGGAATGAGTTACGTTTGGTTTGTTCAGCCCTTCCTATGGGGAAAATAAATGGGGATAGAATAGGGTTTTGGAATAAACGCCGAAAATGAGGTCTTAGGTTAACACAGGCTTAGGTGATCTTATATATGTTTTGTTCTATGAGATAATATCAGTCAGTTAACATGACCTTTATGAATTATAAAAGGCTTTGTGCTTTTTTTAAAATGACATAAAGGCTTCAAAACTCACAAAAAAATGACGTTAGCTGATGAAGATAATATCATAGAACAATACGTATGAGATCAGCTAAGCCTGTGTTTACCACAGACGCTATTTTCAGTGTTTTCCAAAAACCCTACAAAACTCCATTCATTTTCCCATAGACTTTGCCCAACAAATCATGGCAGAGTTAGTACCTACAAAAAGACGCCATTACTATTTCTCTCTATGCCCCTGAAAGAAGCAGGGCCCCTGCTCCCTTGGCACGATGACGCACATTTAGGCCTATTGGTGCCCAGTCTGCCCACTAACATTAGAGCCCTTACCCATCTCCAAAACAGCTATGGAAATGGGAAGTAATACTCAAACACGACTTTTCTTGCAGTTGTGTCAGATCTTTTTGCATAATTTCCCTCTGGCCATTTTCCAATGTTGAATAACGGTAGGCCTATGGAATTTTACCATGGTTCCAGAAGAGGGCCCCCAACAGGTTGAATGAAGTGACAGAACAACAGAGCAATATGGGCTAATTTAAGCTTTTATTTAATCAGTGCATCACCGCTCTCTCTCTCTCTGCCCCCTTGTTCTCTATAATATTTTAAAATACCCGGGTTAAATGCATGGGAGTGTGTTTTAATCCCTATATTTGATTATTTTCAAATACATGCCAATACTTTCCAACCTTATTTCCAATTACAATATTCAACTACTTGTATTTTCTGAATGCTTACTTTGAAATGTATGTGAAAAGTAATTGAGAAATTTCAAATAGTATTTGAACCCAGGTCTGGCAGTAACATCATTTGTTTCTGTTCAAACTGTTTGTCTGAAAGAGGAGTTGTGGGTGTAAATAATAAATAAAGGAGTTTTTACATTTTCGTGGAAGAGGGTGTGCTAACACTCTGACAGGAAGTCTATTAATTAATACACCCTTTTCTGTCTAAATAAAGTGTCACGCATAATATAAATTGTTTTGGAATCATCTGGAGTGGAGTAGGAAGGATTAGTTTGAACTAAGATAGCATTTTCTCATATCCATGCAGGCTCCATGTATCGCAGAGTTAGAGTGCCGATCCAGGGTCAGTTTAGCCTTTTAGATTATAGCGAATGGGCAGGGGGTGGCCTGATCCTAGATCAGCACTCTTACTCTGAGACGCTTGAATACTGGGCCGAGGTCTAAATCATAAAAGCCAAATGAAGGCCCAATATCGAAGTCAACACTGAACAACAATATGACGCTTGCGTATTCTAATCGTTACGCTTTGAACACACTGCGCAAAATAGTACGCAGCATCGTCTGGATGTGTATGCAACTGAAGTTCAACATGCACCTTCTGTTACCATTTCTGTCAAGCCGTCACGCATACAGTTTGACGCATACGTTCATAACATCCAATGTATGCACCACACCAAACGCACTGCAACGCAAGGCAAACTTTCATTGGAAATGAATGTAATTCCGGTGTACCAAAATGCTTAGTACAGGCACACTGTACAGCAAGCCTACAACTCTCATGGGACACTCCCACCCAGACACACCTCCTACAGCCAAGTAAACAGCCATACAGCCCCCCTCCCTCTCTATCTCCGAGGCAAGTTACACTTTTCCATAACGGTTTAGGCTACTATTTGTCTGTATGTGTTGTGTCCAACCCTCTATTCTGCATTAAATTAATTAATAGTCTCCTCAAAAGTGTACTGCAGTGAAAACCTTAAAATAAGCACAATAACCTACCTGATCAGTTGCAACTTTGCAGATCTGGAAGAAAAATGTGCAATTTTCAATTAGGATACCTATACAGCTGAATCGAATTATTGGTTCCAATTCAATGGTGATTTCACCATTTGCAACTTTGCTTGTTCCACTTTCTGATGTCAGTTCTGCTAACTAAATGCGACCTCCACAAGACTCGGCGCGAGGCGGGCGTTTTATACCGATTGCTAGGTTGATCCTTGCACTGCACTAGATGGCAACATGGAAAGGTTTGTGGAGCGCATGGAGAGCCTGAACTTTAAATAGCTCATCCCTGTGGCCCGAGACACGCCTCCCTCACTATCTCCCTCCTTTTCTCAATGTGGTATTCAACAGTCTATAACAAGTCACTGTTTAGTCACACACAGACAGTAGCAGTGTTTCGGTCTGTAGACCTATTGGATAGTTAGGGATTAGAGGGTGGATATAATTCATTTGGATTTGACACAATTAACAAATAAAGCTGAGAAGATTATAATGCACTAGAGGAGTGAATCGTTGATCTGTGAATAAATGACTGGAGGGATGAATTAATGAACATGGGAATAAAATAGAACAGTACATAGCATGAGACAAAGCGAGAAAGAGAGATCACAAAGTCTCTCCCTCTCCTTCTTTCCATGACAAATAAGATTTTCGACAAACGTCAGAGAGATCGTGTACGTATGTGCCTGCATTAACATACCCCTATACCCCCTGGCCTAAACAGATGTAGGATCTTAATTTTAGACAGTTTGCTACAGCAGGAAAATAATCCTGCAGCAACCGTAATTGTAAGGGAAAATCATGTCAAATTTCAAAAAGTGGAAATTACAAACTTCAGAAGCCTTTTTAAACCTCAAATACACTATAAGTTGAACATTTCCTGCATTGCATGAATGTTTTCCTGCAGCAGGGTGATCAGATTAAGATCCTATATCTGTACCCACTCATCGGACCAAGTCATTTCCTTTCAGCTGATTCACAACTGTCCCAGTAAGCACGGACAGGTTGGTTGAGTTTGCTCCCCTCCTTGTTTCCAGGAATTCCATGGTCTTGTAACGGCTGTTTGAAGAAGTGGACCAAAGCGCAGCGCGGTAAGTGTTCATGATATTTTAATAGAACTGAACACTGAATAACAAAAAGATTGAACGAAACAGTTCTGCCTGGTGCAGACACAAAAACAGAAAACAACGACCCACAAGATACAGGTGGGAAAAGGGTACCTAAGTATGGTTCTCAATCAGGGACAACGATAGACAGCTGCCTCTGATTGAGAACCAGACCCGGCCAAACACACAGAAATAGAAAACATAGAACACAAAACATAGAATGCCCACCCCAACTCACACCCTGACCAAACCAAAATAGAGACATAAAAAAGGATCTAAGGTCAGGGCGTGACAGTACCCCCCCCCCCCCCCCCCCCCCAAAGGTGCGGACTCCGGCCGCAAAACCTAAACCTACAGGGGATGGTCTGGGTGGGCATCTATCCGTGGTGGCGGCTCTGGTGCGGGATGTGGACCTCGCTCCACTTTAGGCTTGGCCCACTTAGGTGGCGCCTCTGGAGCGGGGACCCTCGCCGCCGACCCCGGACTGAGGAACCTCGCCGCGGGCCCCGGACTGGAGGGCGACCCTGGCAGCTCCGAACAGGAGGGCGACCCTGGCAGCTCCGAACAGGAGGGCGACCCTGGCAGCTCCGAACAGGAGGGCGACCCTGGCAGCTCCGGACAGGAGGGTGACCCTGGCAGCTCCGGACAGGAGGGCGACCCTGGCAGCTCCGGACAGGACGCAGGCACAGGACTCACCAGGCTGAGGAGACCTACTGGAGGCCTGGTCCTTGGAGGAGGCACAGTATAGACCGGGCTGTGGGGGAGCACTGGAGATCTGGTGCGTAGCCTTGGCACCACTCTTCCAGGATGAATGCCCAGTCTAGCCCGGCACGTGCGGGGAGCTGGAACAGGCCGCACTGGGTTCTCCTGGCGAACTGGGGAAACCGTGCTTAGAGCCGGTGCAGGATATCCTGGCCCGAGGAGACGCACTGGCGGTCTGGAGAGCAGGGCTGGCACAATCGGTCCTGGCTGGATCCTCACCCTAGCCCGGCAGAAGCGGGGAGCTGAGATGTAGCGCACCGGGCTAAGAACGTGTACTGGAGACACCATGCGCTCCACCGCATAACACGGTGCCTGACCAGTACGACGCCCGCCACGGTAAGCTACGGGGAGTTGGCAGAGTCAGGTTGGAGACCTGAGCCAACTCCCCGTGGGCTGCCTCTCGGGCTTCCTTGCCAGCCGTGTTCCCTCGTAATGTTGCCGCTCAGCCTTAGCTGCCTCCAGTTCCTCCTGTGGACGGCGATACTCCCCAGCCTGCCTCCAGGATCTCCTCCCATGTCCAGAAGTCCATTACACCACTCTGCTTGGTCCTTTGGTGGTGGGTAGTTCTGTAACGGCTGTTTGAAGAAGTGGACCAAAG
This sequence comes from Oncorhynchus clarkii lewisi, assembly GCF_045791955.1. Lineage (NCBI taxonomy): Eukaryota > Metazoa > Chordata > Actinopteri > Salmoniformes > Salmonidae > Oncorhynchus > Oncorhynchus clarkii. The sequence goes on from NC_092167.1 coordinate 32,841,495, forward strand.
CACAGCGTGGTAAGTGTTAATGATATTTTAATAGAACTGAACACTGAATAACAACAAAGAGAATGAACGAAACAGTTCTGTCTGGTGCAGACACAAAAACAAAAAACAACGACCCACAAAACACAGGTGGGAAAAGGCTACCTAAGTATGGTTCTCAATCAGGGACAACGATAGACAGCTGCCTCTGATTGAGAACCACACCTGGCCAAACACACAGAAATAGAAAACATAGCACACTAAACATAGAATGCCCACCCCAACTCACGCCCTGACCAAACCAAAATAGAGACATGAAAAAGGATCTAAGGTCAAGGCGTGACAGGTCTGTATACACCAGCCAGCCAGGCCGGTACCTAGGGAGTCGTGGTGTGCTGTCGTGACATGACGTGAGGGTGTTTACTTGGAAACAAACTTGGAATCCATCTCTGGATCAAATCAAAACAAAAGCTAAGTTAACTACACAAGTTGTATAAACACACCCCATCTTCTGGAACACGTGAGTGGAGGAAAGAGGGAACGGAGGAGAGGAGGAATGGAGGAGGGTGTGTATCGTCACCTTGGCCCTAACGCAGCTAAACAGTGACTTAAATGGCTCATAACATTTAATACACGCATGTGATGATACGGTGTTACTAATCTTCCAAGAAGTCTCACTCTCAACCAAACACACCTTAATAATAGCATTTTACTGCAGTGGGCAAAATCAGGGTCACAGACTGTTTCTTGGTAGTCTTAAACAAATCTACTTTGAAACCAAAGTAAACACCTGGTTATGAGCTTAAACGAAAGAAGACACCTGTACCATGTCAGATATAGAGTTGAAATGTATTCCATTTTGAGTTTGCATCCCAATATTACACTTTATATACCTCACAGAAGGCTGAAAAATAGCAAAACCGTTTGACATAGAAACACAAGATTTGTGGCTGTATTTTTTTTTTTACTTAACGTTTATAAATAAATTACTATAAATTATGAATTTGTGAGAAAAAAATGATAACATTCCACCCATGAGGCCACTAGTCATTTGACTGCAAAAAAAAAGGACTACAAGAATGGCATCGCATCATCTCTGGTATAATGATGCATTATATGCATTATGATGCATCTTGTTTCTGCTATGGGTGACCTGTTCAAATTTGTATTTTATTGCTTTTTATTAGGTCTTTGCATGCAAACCTTATTCCGGCTCATGGTTTATCCAGCCAGGGCTTCTGTATCGCTGTGTGAGGACATGGCCAAAGGACTGGTGGAAAGTTACTTGGACAAATGACAGAGGGAAACGGATTATAATTCGGAGTGACCAACAGTAACCCGAAGCAACAGGTAGTATACTCAGGTAGTATACTCAGGTAGTATACTCAGGTAGTATACTCAGGTAGTATACTCAGGTAGTATACTCAGGTAGTATACACCCATGGTATTGCTCATCTGTCTCTCTCTCTCCCCCCTCCCCCCTCACTCTTTCTCTCTAAATGTGGGTGAAGGCCAGCCTGCAGCGGGCCATTGTCTCCAGGTAGTATAAACTCCCAGTCAATCATTAGCTCACCTACGTATGTCAGACGTTTGTTTGCGGACCATAGAATGGGGGTAAAAAGGCTCTTATTCGAAATAAAATGGACCCTTTCTGGTATTTCATATTACTGTGGCTTGCATCCCAAATGGCACCATATTCCCTACCTAGTGCACTACGTTTGCCCGTCGCCCTATGGGCCCTGATCAAAAGTAGTGCACCACATAGGGTGCCATTTGGGATGCAAATATAGTAAATGGAAGCAATATGGGGAGTGGCAGTTGGCAGATAAGCAGAAGCTAAAGACTGTCCAATATTTGCACAGTAGCACATTGTTCTGTGCAGTATTAAAACCATCACTGATTCATTCTTTGTGTCCTTGTGAATGTGTCCTCAGCCCCTATTCCCTCTATATACAGTAGTGCACTACTTTTGACTCAAGCCGTGACAAAAGTAGTGCAGTCATGATTGTTAATGTATGACGACCTAATACAATTGTCAATAATTGAGACAAGGGGACTCGAACCACACCGCTTCTGGCTCAGAGTCTCCTTGTGACATCAGATACATTCAGTGGGAGGACCAATCGGATGCCAAATAAAAATATATTTTTTTAAATGGCAGATATAAAAATACTGACTTCATCCTCTGTGAATCTTTGGCCCCTCAGCTAGTTAGTCCAGCGTTCTAGCACTACCATCATGCTTCCACTACCCTCAGTCAGGATAAGAATAGCACTGTTGTAACGTAAATATGTGTCACAAAAAGCAATAAGGGATCTTATGTGTTACAAGTCAATGCTACTTGTCACTTCCACTCATTATTTTTTATTTTAACTTTATTTAACTAGGCAAGTCAGTTAATTAATAACAAATTCTTATTTACAATGACAGCAAAATCAGGGAACCGTGGGTTAACTGCCTTGTTCAGGGGCAGAACCCCAGATTTTTACCTTGCCAGCTCAGGGATTCAATCCAGCAACCTTTTGGTTACTGGCCCAATGCTCTAACCACTAGTCTACCTGCTGCCCCAACTCGCTCCTTGCATCCCAAATGGCACCCTATTCCCTACATAGTGCACTGCTTTAGACCAGACCCCTATAGGCCATGGTCAAAAGTAGTGCACTGTAAAGGAAATAGGGGGCTATTTGGGACGCACTCACAGTCTGCTTCCACGGGAGTGATTTCCTTGTGTGGAAGGAGTGGTCACGACCCTGAGCTAGGGAGAGTTTATAATGGTTTACACAGTGGTTTTATGAGGTGAAGGTCTCTGTGTGGATGTGTTATTGTCACGTAGGCTGTGTCTCAGATGGCACCCTACAGATGTAGGATCTTAATTTGATCACCCTGTTGCAGGAGAACCTTCCTGCAAAGCAGGACATTTAAAACTTATAGTGTATTTGAGGTTTAGAAAGGCTTCTTAAGTTTGTAATTTCCACGCTTACATTTTTTCTTACGAAAAATGTATAAACTCCTACAAAAATGTCCATTAATTATAATCCACATAATAATTAAAATGTCCTGTTACTTTCCTGCTGTAGTAAACTGGCTCCAATTAAAATTCTACATCTGTGTTCCCAATATAGTGCATTACTTTTAACCAGGGCTTCGGTCAGACTTGAGCTGACGAAACCGGTCCGATCAAGTCTGGGCCTGTGTGTCTAACAAGTGTTTACTCTTTCACAACCCCTCTCACCCTCTCTCCCCCTCCACTCCTCCTTCAGACCTCAAGATATTCCCAACTTCCCACACATTCAGGCTCTTGTGGGTTCTGGCAAGGGGTCGGGATAAGGGGACCTGGGGGACAAGCCGGTTGACGACGCCCTTGACTGGTTCTTGTGTACAGCAGCTTGAGAACATGTCACCCTCCCTTCGTTCCCTCTTTTCCCCCATCTCTCTCCCCCTCTTCCTCTCTCTCCTCTCACTGTCCCTTCAGCTCCTTTTACTCCACTTCAGTCCCCAACTCTCTCTCCCGACCTCTTCTATCCTTGACGGTTCCTTTGTGGCATTGGAACAAATAGAACAGAAAACACAGATTACAAAACCATCAAACCATGTAGGATCCTCCGAGCCACCTGACCACAAATACATGTTGATTATACCAACCAACCAACCAACCAACCAACCAACCAACCAGTAAACCAAATAACTATTTACTAGAACAATGAACAAATTCATTGAACTATGTCCTAGAACTACGAGATCCAATACCAATATCATACATGTGTTTTCTCTCCTGTCGCTTATTGACAACATAGGTCAAATCCCCTAGACCAGGTATTCCCAAACTGGGGTATGCGCAATGCCGTCAGGGGTACGCCAAATAAAAATGTGATTTTTTTTCTCTTCACATTTTCAAAAAGTCCATTTATATTTTCCAACGGGGCCATACATTTGGGCGAGTTTTTTTTTCCGTTTCTCGCCTGAGTAGCCTCATTTCACTGCCAAAAATCAAATTAAAACATGTCGTGTTCAGCGAAATAAAAACACAATGTCAAATACAGGTAGCCTAGTCAAATAATTAACATCCAATCACATTAACCGTTACTCTCTCGTGGGAATTCCACTATGTAGCTGCTGCTCATGTTGGTATCTGTACTGATGGTGCAAATGCCATGACAGGGAGACATAGTGGAGTGGTAACGTGCGTGCAAGCAGTTGCTCCCGACACCACTTGGGTGCACTGCAGCATCCACCAAGAGGCTCTTGCTGCCAAGGGAATGCCTGACAGCTTGAAAGATGTTTTGGTTAACTTTGTTAAAGCAAGGCCCCTGAACTCTCGTGTATGTTCTGCACTATGTAATGATATGGGTAGCGACCATGTAACGCTTTTACAACATACAGTAGTGCGCTGGTTATCAAGGGGCAAAGTATTGACACGTTTAAAAAAAATTGAGAGACGAGCTTAAAGTTTTCTTTACTGACCATAATTTTCACTTGTCTGACCGCTTGCATGATGACAAGTTTCTCACACGACTGGCCTATCTGGGTGATGTTTTTTCTCGCCTGAATGATCTGAATCTGGGATTACAGGGACTCTTCGCAACTATATTCAATGTGTGGGACAAAATTGAGGCTCTTCTCTGTCTGCATTAACAAGGACAACACACAGGTCTTCCATCATTGTATGATTATTTGTGTACAAATGAACTCAAGCTTACGGACAATATCAAATGTGATATAGCAAAGCACCTGAGTGAGTTGGGTGCGCAATTACACAGGTACTTACCCAAAACAGATGACACAAACAACTGGATTCGTTATCCCTTTCATGCCCTGCCTCCAGTCCACTTACCGATATCTGAACAAGAGAGCCTCATTGAAATTGCAACAAGCGGTTCTGTGAAAATTGAATTTAATCAGAAGCCACTGTCATATTTCTGGATTGCTCTATACTCTATATTAAGGATCCTGCCTTGGAAAATCGCGCTGTTAAGACACTGATGCCCTTTGCAACCACGTACCTATGTGAGAGTGGATTCTCGGCCATCCCTAGCATGAAAAATATATACAGGCACAGACTGTGTGTGAAAAATGATTTAAGACTGAGACTCTCTCCAATACAACCCAACATTGCAGTCATGTGCATTCATTCAAGCACACCCTTCTCATTAACCTGTGGTGAGTTATTCACCATTTTCGATGAACAAATAAGGTTTTATATGTAAGATGGTTAAATAAAGAGCAAAATTATTGATTATTATTATTTGTGCCCTGGTCCTATAAGAGCTCTTTGTCACTTCCCACCAGCCGGGTTGTGACAAAAACTCACACTCATTCTTATGTATAATAAATGTATTGTTTAGTGTGTGTGTGTGACAGGCTTACAATGATGGCAAAAAAAACATAATTTGAGAGTGTGCGCTGACCCTGGTGCTAGAGGGGGTACGCAGTTGGAGGTTGAATGATTGAAGGGGTACGGGACAATAAAAAGTTTGGGAACCACTGCCCTAGAGAAGATGGAAAGTAGGAGGAAAGGAAGGAAGCAGAAGGAGAAAAAGTTGAAAGGACGATCTATATAAAGGCAAGGAAAGATAAAAAATGAGGGATCAAGAAACAGAAAAGATGAAATTATGTTTTTTTAAAAAAGAGAAAAGTCAAAAGAACAAGGATTGGTAGCAATCTTCTCCCTTTGTGTCTGCCATTTTGATCAATGATATTTGATATGTGCAGCTAACTACATAGCTCAGTTATTATATGTTGTGTGTGTGTGTAGTAGTTGGTGGTTGGTTGTGACCAGTTGAAACCAGTTCTGTTCTGCTCCTTTATGTCCGTCTGTGTTCTCGTCTGCTTCGAAGGGTCAATGGGGGAGTCTGTGTACTGTGAGGGGAGTGGGAGTAGGGGGGATGTTTTTGGGAAAGGGGGGGGGGGGTTTGGGGCAAGGGGTTCAGTAGACCTGCTAAATGATGGGTTTTGCTCTGTTCCTTCATGTCTCTATCCACTGGGCACAGACATTGTTTAAAAAGTCTAGTTTTGATTTAATTGAACGTGAAATCAACAAACAATTTCACCATGTCATTGGATTTAGGTGAAAAGTTGGGTGAAGAAAATACAACATTTCCTTTCGTTGATGACTTTTTGAAAACCGCCCCCCCCCCCCAAATTTTTTGTTGTTGAAATTAAGTGGAAACAACATTAATTCAATCAGTTTTTGCCCAGTGGGTGTCTACTTCCTAGGGCCAGTGGGAGAGTCAGCGTCCTGTGGAGGGAGTGGGAAGGGGAATGGGGGGAGGTTTTTGGGAAAGTAGGGGTTCAATGCGAAATAATGAGTTCACAGCAAGAAGTCTCGTCTTCACAATCCACTTACCACACTGGCTAATGCCTAATTGTTTATCTGTTTCTCTCTCACTCTCTCTCATTCTGTTTGTGTGTGAGTCGCATGAGAAGTGGCAGTCAAAGAATGCCCCTTTCCTTCCATCTCGTTCTTTTCCACTCTGTACCCCCTTCCCTCTCTGTTTTTCCATTTCCTTCCATCACTTCCTCCCCCACATTGTCGTGCATCTTATTCTATAATCCAGCTACCTGACATAGGATTTATGTCTTCAGGAAGAGAGGGCTACCTGCAGCCTCAGCCACCCAAATCAAATCTAATTTTATTGGTCACATCCACATGGTTAGCAGATGTTAATGCGAGTGTAGCGAAATGCATGTGCTTCTAGTTCTGACAGTGCAGTAATATCTAACAAGTAATCTAACAAATGAACAACGACTACCTTATACACACAAGTGTAAAGGGATGAATAAGAACATGTACATAAAAATAGATGCATAGGCAAGATGCAGTAGATGGTATAGAATACTGTATATACCTATGAGATGAGTCATGTAGGATATGTAAACATTATTAAAAAGTGGCGTTATTTAAAGTGACTAGATACCTTTATTAAATCCATGTATTAAAGTGGCCAGAGATTTGAGTCTGTATATTGGCAGCAGCCTCTATGTTAGTGATTGCTATTTAACAGTCTGATGGCCTTGAGATAGAAGCTGTTTTTCTGTCTCTCGGTCCCAGCTTTGATGCACCTGTACTGACCTCGCCTTCTGGATGATAGCGGGGTGAACAGGCGGTGGCTCGGGTGGTTGTTGTCCTTGAGGATCTTTTTGGCATTCCTGTGACATCGGATGCTGTAGGTGTCCTGGAGGGCAGGTAGTTTCCCCCCCGGTGATGCGTTGTGCAGACCGCACTACCCTCTGAAGAGCCTTGCCGTTGAGGGCGGTGCAGTTTCCGTACCAGGCGGTGATACAGCCTGACAGGATGCTCTCGATTGCGCATCTGTAAAAGTTTGTGAGTGTTTTAGGTGACAAGCCAAATTTCTTCAGCCTCCTGAGATTGAAGAGGCGCTGTTGCGCCTTCATCACCACACTGTCTGTGTGGGTGGACCATTTCAGTTTGTCTGTGATGTGTACGCCGAGGAACTTAAAACTTTCCACCTTCTCCACTACTGTCCCGTTGATGTGGATAGGTGGGTGCTCCCTCTGCTGTTTCCTGAAGTCCAAGATCATCTACCTTGTTTTATAGACGTTGAGTGAGAGGTTATTTTCCTGACACCACACTCTGAGGGCCATCAACTCCTCCCTGTAGGCCGTCTCATTGTTGTTGGTAATCAAGCCTACCACTGTAGTGTCGTCTGCAAACTTGATGATTGAGTTGGAGGCGTGCATGGCCACGCAGTCATGGGTGAACAGGGAGTATAAGAGAGGGCTGAGAATGCACCCTTGTGGGGCCCCAGTGTTGAGGATCAGCGGGGTGGAGATGTTGTTTCCTACCTTCAACACCTTTGGGCGACTCGTCAGGAAGTCCAGGACCCAGTTGCACAGGGCGGTGTCGAGACCCAGGGATTCGAGCTTAATGACGGGTTTGGAGGGTACTATGGTGTTAAATGCTGAGCTGTAGTCAATGAACAGCATTCTTACATAAGTATTCCTCTTGTCCAGATGGGTTAGGGCAGTGTGCAGTGTGATGGCGATTGCGTCGTCTGTGTACCTATTGGGGAGGTAAGCAAATTGGAGTGGGTCTAGGGTATCAGGTAGGGTGGCCATCTTGAAGCATGTGAGGACAGCAGACTGGGATAGGTATTGATTGAATATGTCCGTAAACACACCAGCCAGCTGGTCTGCGCATGCTCTGACGACGCGGCTAGGGATGCCGTCTGGGCCGGCAGCCTTGCGAGGGTGAACACGTTTAAATGTTTTACTTACGTTGTCCATGGAGAAGGAGAGCCCACAGGCTTTGGTAGCGGGCCGTGTCAGTGGCACTGTATTGTCCTCAAAGCGATCAAAGAAGTTATTTAATTTGTCTGGGAGCAAGACGTTGATGTCCACGACAGGGCTGGTTTTCTTTTTGTAATCCGTGATTGACTGTAGATCCTGCCACATACGTCTGTTTGAGCCGTTGAATTGAGACTATACATTGTCTCTATACTGACGCTTTGCTTGTTTGATTGCTTTGCGGAGGGAATAACTACACTGTTTGTATTCGGTCATTTTTCCAGTCACCTTGCAATGATTAATAGCGGTGGTTCGCGCTTTCAGTTTTGCGAGAATGCTGCCCTCAATCCACGGTTTCTGGTTAGGGGAGGTTTTAATAGTCACAGTGGGTACAACATCACCGATGCACTTGCTAATAAACTCGCTCACCAAGTCAGCGTATACGTCAATGTTATTGTCTGAGGTTACCCGGAACATATGATCGAAGCTTTCTTGAAGCGTGGAATCCGATTGGTCAGACCAGCGTTGAATAGAACTGAGCACGGGCGTTTCCTGTTTTAGTTTCTGCCTATAGGATGGGAGCAACAAAATTGAGTCATGGTCAGATTTGCCAAAGGGAGGGCAGGGGAGCGCTTTGTATGCATTGGGGAAGTTAGAGTAGCAATGATCCAGAATGCTAACAGCTCTTGTCGTGCATTCGATATACTGATAATATTTGGGAAGCCTTGTTCTCAGATTAGCTTTGTTAAAATCCCCAGCTACAATAAATGCAGCCTCAGCATATATGGTTTCCAGTTTACATAGAGTCCAGTGACGCTCTTTCAGGGACGTTGAGGTATCTGCTTGGGGGGAGGATATATATACGGCTGTGACTATAATCAAAGAGAATTCTCTTGGGAGATAATGCGGTCGGCATTTGATTGTAAGGAATTCTAGGTCAGGTGAACAAAAGGACTTGAGTTCCTGTATGTTTTTATGATTACACCATGAGTTGTCAATCATAAGGCATACCCCCCTTACCAGAGAGATGTTTGTTTCTGTCAGCGCGATGTGTGAAGAAACCGGGTGGCTGTACCGACTCTGACAAAGTATCCCGAGTGAGCCATGTTTCCGTTAAACAGAGAATGTTACAATCACTGATGTCTCTCTGGAAGGCAACTCGTGCCCTAATTTCGTTCATCTTGTTGTCTAGAGATTGGACAATGGTGAGTAATATGCTCGGAAGTGGTGGATGGTGTGCTCGCCTTCTAAGTCTGACCATGAGGCCTCTCTGTCTGCCTCTCCTGCGGCGACCTCGTTGTTTTGGGTCGGCCTCTGGGATTAGATCCCATATCCAGGGTGGAGGTCCGGACAAAGGATCCGCTTTGGGAAAGTCGTATTCCTGATCGTAATGTTGGTAAGTTGACGTTGCTTTTATATCCAATAGTTCTTCCCGGCTGTATGTAATAACACTTGAGATTTTCTGGGGGAACAATGTAAGAAATAATACATTTAAAAAAAAAAATTACTGCATAGTTTCCTAAGGACCTGAAGCGAGGTGACCATCTCTGTCGGTGCCAGGAGTGTTTCGCTGTGTTCCAGTTCCATACCACATACAATGGACATACAGTATATCCCATCTGTTCACCTAGTAAGTGGACATTGGAACGTAGCCTTGCTCACAGGCTTTTCCAGGGGTCGTTTTGGGTTTCAGCGCGCCTAGTGAGCCCATCTCTCTCTTGGGTTACAGCTGAAGTACAGTTGAAGTCGGAAGTTTACATACACTTAGGTTGGAGTCATTAAAATTCGTTTTTCAACCACTCCACAAATATCTTGTTAACTAAATATAGTTTTGGCAAGTCGGTTAGGACATCTACTTTGTGCATGATACAAGTAATTTTTCCAACAATTGTTTACAAGAATATTATTTCACTTATAATTCATTGTATCACAATTCCAGTCGGTCAGAAGTTTACATATACTAACTTGACTGTGTCTTTAAAAAGCTTGGAAAATTCCAGAAAATGATGTCACGGCTTTAGAAGCTTCTGATAGGCTAATTGACATCATTTGAGTCAATTGGAGGTGTGCCTGTGGATTTATTTCAAGGCTTACCTTCAATCTCAGTGCCTCTTTGCTTGACATAATGGGAAAATCAAAAGAAATCAGCTAAGATCTCAGGAAATAAATTGTAGACCTTCACAAGTCTGGTTCATACTTGGGAGCAATTTCCAAATGCCAAAAAGGTACCACGTTCATCTGTATAAACAATAGTACGCAAGAATAAACACCATGGGACCACGCAGCCGCCATACCTGTCACACCCTGACCTTAGTTATCTTTGTTTTCTTTATTATTTTGGTTAGGTCACGGTGTCTCCAGTGAGCTATTCTAGCCCGGTGCGCTCTATTGGGCATCCAGCCAGGAAGGAGGGTGCCGGCTCAGCGCTCCTGGTCTCCAGTATACCTCCTTGGACCAGGATATCCTGCGCCGGTTCTGTGTACTGTGTCTCCGGTGAGTCTGCACAGCCCAGTGCTTCTTGTGCCAGCGCCCTGCAAATGCAGGGCGAGAATAAACATCCAGCCAGGACGGGTTGTGTCAGCTCTACACTCCAGACCTCCAGTACGTCCTGTGCCTGCTCCCCGCACTTGCCTTGAGGTGCGTGTCACCAGCCCGGTACCACCAGTGCCGGCACCACGCACCAGGCCTCCAGTGTGCCTCCAGGGTCTGGAACCTCCAACGACGTGCCACAGTCCGGAACCTCCAATGACAGGCCACAGTCCAAAACCTCCAGTGCCGAACCCCAGTCCGGAGTCTCCAGCGACGATCCCCAGCCCGGGGCCTCCAGCGACGGTCCCCAGCCCGGGGCCTCCAGCGACGGTCCCCAGCCCGGGGTCTCCAGCGACGGTCCCCAGTCCGGGTTCTCCAGCGACGGTCCCCAGTCCAGAACCCCTGGCAATGATCCACGGGTCAGTGCTACAAGGGTGGAGGGCTCAGTGTAAAGAAGGGGGGCGGCGTCCAGAACCAGTGCCGCCACCGAAGTTAGATGCCTACCCAGACCCTCCCATATAGGTTTAGGTTTGCGGCCGGGAGTCCGCACCTTTGGGGGGGAGGGGGGGACTGTTTCGCCCTGACCTTAGTTATCTTTGTTTTCTTTATTATTTTGGTTAGGTCAGTGTGTGACGAGGGTGGTTTGTTTCATTTTTGTGTTTATATGTCTGTGGTTGCCTAGATTGTTTCTCAATCAGAGGCAGCTGTTTATCGTTGTCTCTGATTGGGGACCATATTTAGGTAGCCATATTCCTGAGTAGTTTGTGGGTTCTTGGTCTATGTTTAGTTGCACGTCTGCACTACGCATATTAGCTTCACGGTTCGTTTTGTTGTTTTGTATAGTTTGTTCAGTGTTCTTTCTTTAATTAAAGAAGTATGTACACTTACCACGCTGCGCCTTTGTCTCCTCCATATGACGATCGTGACAATACCGCTCAGGAAGAAGACACGTTCGGTCTCCTAGAGATGAACGCACTTTGGTGCAAAAAGTAAATCCCAGAACAACAGCAAAGGACCTTGTAAAGATGCTGGAGGAAACAGGAACAAAAGTATCTATATCCACAGTAAAAACGAGTCCTATATCGACATAACCTGAAAGGCCGCTCAGCAAGGAAGAAGCCACTGCTCCAAAACCTGAAAAACATGAAAAAGCCAGACTACGGGTTGCAACTGCACATGGGGACAAAGATCGTACTTTTTGGAGAAATGTCCTCTGGTCTGATGAAACAAAAATAGAACTGTTTGACCATAATGACCATCGTTATGTTTGGAGGAAAAAGGGGGAGACTTGCAAGCCGAAGAACACCATCCCAACCGTGAAGCACGGGGGTGGCAGCATCATGTTGTGGGGGTGCTTTGCTGCAGGAGGGACTGTTGCACTTCACAAAATAGAATTCATCATGAGGACGGAAAATTATGTGGATATATTGAAGCAACATCTCAAGACATCAGTCAGGAAGTTAAAGCTTGGTCGCAAATGGGTCTTCCAAATGGACAATAACCCCCAAGCATACTTCCAAAGTTGTGGCAAAATGGCTTAAGGACAACAAAGTCAAGGTATTGGAGTGGCCATCACAAAGCCCTGACCTCAATCCTATAGAAAATGTGTGGGCAGAACTGAAAAAGCTTGTGCGAGCAAGGAGGCCTACAAACCTGACTCAGTTACACCAGCTCTGTCAGGAAGAATGGGCCAAAATTCACCCAACTTATTGTGGGATGCTTGTGGAAGGCTACCCTAAATGTTTGACCCAAGTTAAACTATTTAAAGGCAATGCAACCAAATACTAATTGAGTGTATGCAAACTTCTGACCCACTGGGAATGTGATGAAAGAAATAAAAGCTGAAATAAATCATTCTCTCTACTATTATTCTGACATTTCACATTCTTAAAATAAAGTGGTGATCCTAGCTGACCTAAGACACTGAATTTTTACTGGGATTAAATGTCAGGAATTGTGAAAAACTGAGTTATGGTGTATGTAAGGTGTATGTAAACTTCCGACTTCAACTGTATGTGCAGTATTCCTCCCTATCAGTCTGTCATGCACACAGTGGTCTCTCACTCTCTGCTTGTTTTTGTCTTGAGAACATAATCTATATTTATCCCCTTATAGTGCTACTAAGGGTGTTTATCTGGAAAGTTATGTAACAATTACCACAAGCCACTCGATGGCAAAAAAAGATTGCTTAACCGGATCTTGCTCGATGAAAGCAACTCACTCCTGCCCCAGACAGTCAGTTTTTCCAGCTGTAGTTCTTACCGTCACCACAGGGTTCACTGTGACCTCTGACCTACCCTGACACACAATCCTGGTAGTTCTGGGTGTCTGTATCTAAGCAACCTAACGTAGCAGGCGTAAAATAAATGCCTGAGCGGCTTCTGCAAAATCCGGAAGCATCCGGATCAGACTTCAGCTCTTTTTTGCTTTTTAACAGAAAACCGGATGCTTCCAGTTTCCTCCAGCCCCGCTGAGGGTGGTGTCTAACGGAACTAATGAAAGTTCTCCCTTGCTCTCCTATCTCCTCCTCTTTCTGTCTCATCTCCCATCTTTCGCTCTACCTGCTCTCTCTGTAGCCCTCCTTCCCCTCTCAGACTGTCATCAGATAAGACCTTGTGTGACTTTGCTACTCATAGCCTCTCACACATGTACATGTCAATGTACCTCTTCAGTGTCATGGTCTACTTTCTTAATCCCTTGCCGGTGGTCAAATGGACTCACTTCATTGGCTGCTCTCTCAAGAATCTCAAGGGGGGAAGACCTCTGCTTGTTTTATGTTTGTATACACGGGGCATGATGAGGTCTGCTCTGAAGTTCACATGCATCACACACTGCAAAAATACTGTGCATTAAAATTGACAAAAAGTAATCATTTGTATGGGGGTATGGAGGCCATTGGCTCAACTTACCTCAAAGCACCTTAGCCCACACAGCTACAAGGATGCACTTTCAGGAAACCTATAAAACAAATTCATTTGACTTTGTGAAAATCCAGTTTATTATTATTTTTTGCCTAACTTACCACTTTTCCCCCATGTGATTTCTTCCTTCACAGACTCCATGAAATGATTACCTCTTCCTAAATATTTGGTCATTATTAATTTTGTGTATGGTTTCCTAGAAACAAGGGGTGGCTCAACATACCCCACTCTCCCTTACAGTTTTGGTGCTTTATCAAGGAATCCTTCTTATAGTTCATTTGTTGTTGTTTTCCATGATGTAACTCTGGGTTAAATTGGGTTAATATTTTGGTACTGGAGGAGAACCGTTCAGTTGTCTGCCTTCTTCCTGAACTGTTGGCCAGTATTGAATTACCAATACCCAGATCACGAAAACATCATGACAAAAAGATTTAATAAAAAATAATATGGTTTATTGCTTATTTTTACTATTCTGACTTATCGGATTAAACTAAAGAAGATACAAAAAAAAGATAATGTGAAAGAAATGTTTGCTAAAAGGAAATAAAGAATGGAAAATAACTTAACCAACTCGGAGGAACCCGCCGATGACGTACTGTATGAGGTTTCCATGGAAAGTCTCGATGCAGAAGTTCCCTCTCTCATTGTTGTCAATAATTCATATAAAAGTCAAACAATTTAATAATTGAACAAACTGGCAGTGGGCAGCCCACATGAAACGACGCAAGAGGTACACGACTATGACAAGAGTTTTGAATTATTTAAGAATTACAATTGACTATGATTCATATGGCATATTGTGTGGCTTGATTTGAACACGGTATCAAAAGCAGACCATACGCTTTATTCCCAAAAGGGAAGGTTCCTGGCATATAGGCAGGCAGTTGTGTGAAGCTGTAGCAAGTACTCTAGTCCAGGTATGTCATCTGGAACAGGCTGTGGCATGTTTGAGAGTCTGAGAGTCCCGCTGGCGTCACCCTGAAAAGAGAAAAACACAAGGGGAAAAGAAAACATCATACACGCATTCAAAAATCACTTTTTGAAAAGGCTACCTCAGATTCTTGTGATGTAGGGAGAGCTATTATTCATATATCGTAACCATGGTTAACGCTTGATCTTTTATGCATTACTGACCAAATACAGTAATTCCCCATGAGTTATTGTAAAGGAATCATGAGTCGACAATAGGAAGCGTGCCGTGTGAATAAAGGCACACAGCGTGATCACGTACAGGACCTGTGTGTGTGAACCTCTTCCTGTACGTTCAACCAGGAGCTAAATCTCAGCATGATCTTCGAACAACCACCCATATGATTTAATAATTGTACCCTGAATTTCACTAAGCTGGCCTTTATGTTTAAGAAACTTTCTTTACAACTTCAATCTATTAGGCTTATATCTTATTATGCTTCGTGTCTGGTCATCAGATTGTACTCTGGTAATAACACCTTGTTAGTGGCATGTGTGTGGTTTGTTTTCATATACAGTGCCTTGCGAAAGTATTCGGCCCCCTTGAACTTTGCGACCTTTTGCCACATTTCAGGCTTCAAACATAAAGGTATAAAACTGTATTTTTTTTGTGAAGAATCAACAACAAGTGGGACACAATCATGAAGTGGAACGACATTTATTGGATATTTCAAACTTTTTTAACAAATCAAAAACTGAAAAATTGGGCGTGCAAAATTATTCAGCCCCTTTACTTTCAGTGCAGCAAACTCTCTCCAGAAGTTCAGTGAGGATCTCTGAATGATCCAATGTTGACCTAAATGACTAATGATGATAAATACAATCCACCTGTGTGTAATCAAGTCTCCGTATAAATGCACCTGCACTGTGATAGTCTCAGAGGTCCGTTAAAAGTGCAGAGAGCATCATGAAGAACAAGGAACACACCAGGCAGGTCCGAGATACTGTTGTGAAGAAGTTTAAAGCCGGATTTGGATACAAAAAGATTTCCCAAGCTTTAAACATCCCAAGGAGCACTGTGCAAGCGATAATATTGAAATGGAAGGAGTATCAGACCACTGCAAATCTACCAAGACCTGGCCGTCCCTCTAAACTTTCAGCTCATACAAGGAGAAGACTGATCAGAGATGCAGCCAAGAGGCCCATGGAAAAGAACTGGAAAGAACTGAAAACTGCTGTTCACAAATGCTCTCCATCCAACCTCACTGAGCTCGAGCTGTTTTGCAAGGAGGAATGGGAAAAAATGTCAGTCTCTCGATGTGCAAAACTGATAGAGACATACCCCAAGCGACTTACAGCTGTAATCGCAGCAAAAGGTGTCGCTACAAAGTATTAACTTAAGGGGGCTGAATAATTTTGCACGCCCAATTTTTCAGTTTTTGATTTGTTAAAAAAGTTTGAAATATCCAATAAACGTCGTTCCACTTCATGATTGTGTCCCACTTGTTGTTGATTCTTCACAAAAAAATACAGTTTTATATCTTTATGTTTGAAGCCTGAAATGTGGCAAAAGGTCGCAAAGTTCAAGGGGGCCGAATACTTTCGCAAGGCACTGTAACAAGTCAGTCAACCATAGAATTAGAACGTTGTCTAATGAATCAATCGTCAACTTTATTCGAATTTATATTGAGTCAACGTTGATTCGTCTGTTTACATCTCAGCACCCAGATCCAAACCTTGCATGCTGGTTGACATTGTGTTCTAACGTCTGTCGCGAGAGTCAAATCTCCTTATACGGTAGTCCTCAGACGCAGCCTACACAGCCGTTGGCCACCTGGATGACACACAAACATTCAATGACACAATCACACATAAATAACGTGTGGTATTTAATTATCTGACCTGGATGCCACACAGGATGAGTTGCAAACTTGAATGTTGTGAAAATTCTGTCCAACTTCCAGCGCGCTTTAAGTTACAGTTTTAACCAGTGGCTAAGTAGGCTACTGTGGCTATTTGATCCTAATGTAGGCCTACAAGAGAGGCCTTCCATTGAAAACAATGGAGAAAATGCATCCTGTAACGTTTTAACATGGACACAGCTGTTCTACCGTTCTGCCTACAGTAACAGTCAGTGTGTGGTGTTGAATGTGGGCCTTACATTCCATGAGAATGAAAACAAACACGCAGGGCTTGACATGTTTATCCACTTGTCCTTCAGACAAGGAGGTGACTAAAAATGTGTTGTTTGATGAAAGAAACCGCTTCACAAAATACATTATTATTCCCATACCATTATTACAGAGAATCAGACACATTATGCTATTGGCTATTTAGCTCATGTCTCAAAATACAACCCTGCCCCTTTAAAGACTCGTTACCCGACTCGCTTTTGAAATATGTCTAGAAATGTGCATGTTTTGTGCTCTTGTAGGAAGCAATGACTCCCCTGTTGCTGGCTACAAATGATATATAACTAGGCAAATAACTCACTAACTAGCAAAGGATATTAACAAAAATGGGCACACGTCTACAGGCAGCTCTCGCTTTGATCTCAAAACAAGCTCATCGGCTCACGATCGCTCATGCTGTAAACAGTCCAGTTCAAAGTAAATGGTACAGATTCATATATGGAAATGGTCTTGTTGCATATAGGCCTACTGCAGCTCTGTTTATGCCGCACCAGTCTGTGTTGAGTACGCACTGAGCCGTGCGTGTCAATGCAACAGAACCCTACTCTAATGCGTTCTGCCTACAACAAAATAGTTTGTTTTGTTTAGGCATGTTGCATTGTGTTAAATTTGAGGTAAGCTACAGTGATGTACCTATGATGAAAATTACAGGCCTCTCTCATCTTTTTAAGTGGGAGAACTTGCACAATTGGTGGCTGACTAAATACTTTTTTGCCCCACTGTATATGATCACACTGGTAATAGATCCGTTGTATTACTTGTGAGGCACAGGCGAGTGAGCATACATGTAAATAATTAGCTTTTTAATTGTATTAAACTGGGCTGAAGGTGCCTGCATCTGATGGCCAGTCTCAGCGGGGGGAGAGAGCAGCAGATGGAGTGTCCGCCTCAATGTCCCTCTGCCAAATAGCTGCCTGGACTATCCGCATTGACCATTATTGCACTAACTTTTGTGACTCATCACATACGCTGCTGCCACTGTTTATTGTCTATCCTGTTGCCTAGACACTTTATTCCTAGTTATATGTACATATCTACCTCAATTACCTGGTATCCCTGCACATGGCCTCGGTACTGGTACCCCGTGTAGAGTCGTGGGCAAAGGTTTTGAGAGTGACACAAATATTAATTTTCACAAAGTCTGCTGCCTCAGTTTGTATGATGGCAATTTGCATATACTCCAGAATGTTATGAAGAGTGATCAGATGAATTGTAATTCATTGCAAAGTTCTCTCGTTAACACAGGTGTGAGTGTTGACGAGGACACAACGCTTCAAAAGGAGGGTGGTGCTTGGAATCAATGTTCTTCCTCTGTCAATCATGATTATCTGCAAGGAAACACGTGCAGTCATCATTGCTTTGCACAAAAAGGGCTTCACAGGCAAGGATATTGCTGCCAGTAAGATTGCACCTAAATCAACCAATTATCAGATCATCAAGAACTTCAAGGAGAGCGGTTCAATTGTTTGCTAAGAAGGCTTCAGGGCGCCCAAGAAAGTCCAGCAAGCGCCAAGAACATCTCTTAAAGTTGATTCAGCTGTGGGATCGGGGCACCACCAGTACAGAGCTTGCTCAGGAATGGCAGCATGCAGGTGTGAGTGCATCTGCACGCACAATGAGGCGAAGACTTTTGGAGGACACCCTGGTGTCAAGAAGGGCAGCAAAGAAGCCACTTCTCTCCAGGAACAACATCAGGGACAGACTGATATTCTGCAAAAGGTACAGGGATTGGACTGCTGAGGACTGGGGTAAAGTCATTGTCTCTGATGAATCCCCTTTCCGATTGTTTGGGGCATCCGGAAAAAAAGCTTGTCCGGACAAGACAAGGTGAGCGCTACCATCAGTCCTGTGTCATGCCAACAGTAAAGCATCCTGAGACCATTAATGTGTGGGGTTGCTTCTCAGCCAAGGGAGTGGGCTCACTCACAATTTTGCCTAAGAACACAGTCATGAATAAAGAATGGTACCAACACATCCTCCGAGAGCAACTTCTCCCAACCATCCAGGAACATGGTGACGAACAATGCCTTTTCCAGCATGAGGGAGCACCTTGCCATAAGGCAAAAGTAATAACTAAGTGGCTCGGGAAACAAAACATCAATATTTTGGGTCTATGGCCAGGAAACTCCCCAGACCTTAATCCCATTGAGAACTTGCGGTCAATCCTCAAGAGGAGGGTGGCCAAACAAAACCCCACAAATTCTGACAAACTCCAAGCATTGATTATGCAAGAATGGGCTGCCATCAGTCAGGATGTGGCCCAGAAGATAATTGACAGCATGCCAGGGCGGATTGCAGAGGTCTTGAAAAAGAAGGGCCAACACTGCAAATATTGACTCTTTGCATCAACTTCATGTAATTGTCAATAAAAGCCTTTGACACTTATGAAATGCTTGTAATTATACTTCAGTATTCTATAGTAACATCTGACAAAAATATAAAATATCTAAAGACACTGAGGCAGCAGACTTTGTGGAAATTTGTGTCATTCTTTTGGTCACGACTGTATCTAGCCATGTTATCGTCCCTCATTGCATTTATTATTACTTTTTTATTAATTCTCTATTTCTTTCTCTGTCATTACGCCTTTCACTGTTAGTCATCACCTGCTGTTTACGAAGCATGTGACAAATAAAATGTGTTTGATTTGTTGTATTTCCTTACCAAACTGGTGCCAGTTTAGCCTGGGTACCAGTCTTTTAAGCTAACATTCCAGTTATTGTAGCCTACTCCGTGTCGAGTACAGGTACAGTGGACTGTTCGTTAAAAAAATAAACAAATTAATAAACACTGGTCCACGGACTAGTACAAATGCGGCTCTGTTCGATTTAATCTTTGAGAGATATGTTTTCGAAATCACAATGCATCCTGGGAGTGGAAGACAAATACAGTGGAGGAAGTGCAAGTGGTTCCCCAGTAATAAAAATGGTCAACCATTAAACCCTTACTTCAAGCTGCAATAATATCGTAACTGCTTCTTCCAAAATGATTGCCACCTTTGATAAAAAAAAAAAAAACTTTATAAAATAAATACTACAAATACTATACTGTATGCTAAAAAAAAACACAATTATATACTAATACAATTGCGCCGAGGTAAAAGTAGTTTTTTTTTTACAACGACTGCCCTCTTCAATTCAAACCACAGATTCTCAATGTTACATGTTTTATTTGGGTCCTCTACCAGGCAAGTTTACCACTGTTCCAGAGTTTTTAAAACTTCAATTGTTGCCCTATTTCTTTAAATATATTTTTTTGTACACCACCACTTTGCCTCTTCATTTGGAAGTTCTTTGTCTTTCCCAATGGTGATAAATAATAAAACGTTACCCAATTTTTATACCCCAGTGAAACAGGAAGCCATGAAAGTCCACAATACAGTTCCCAAAACTGAGATTAATTCAAAGTAGAATGTTAATGCAGGTTAAATGTTGTTTGATTTTACTTATAAGAATCATTAGGGGTGCCAATAATTTGACACCCATTTTTTATTTTTTTTGTCAAATAAAATGTCTTTGAGCAATTATTTTAGTATAAAATAATAATTTTGCATAGCCAATTATCCAAATGGCTGAACCTAGATGAACTCGAGTCATCTAGGAATGTCCACTTGGTGGCGACAGAGTTCCATCTTCTGGGTTGAGTCTGTCTGAACAATGACTGCTGGCGTGTCATGATCATTGTGATATTCAAGCGATACTATCATCTCCACAAATCAGACTGCATAGCTTGTTTTATCCCAACACGAAGGTGATTTGTTTTCCAAATGGAACTCTGTCGCCACCAAGTGGACATTCATAGATGACTCCAGTTCAATTGTGCAGTTCTAGCTACCTATCTAGCTAGAGCCATTTGGATATGCATCCCACATGTTTCTAATTCAGTTAACACATTGCAAGGTACCGTCCCCCTTATTTCTAGCACGGTGCTTTCTCGAAGTTGCCCTCCTAAACTTACTGCAGGCCAAACTGTAAAGATGGTGCATTTGGCTGTACAGTTCGACTAGGGGAGGGGTATTGAGTCCTGTCTTTACAAATGATAAACATTACCAAACATTGTATTTCAGAATGTAGGCCAACTCATACCATACTCAGTCACGAAGTAAACTTCAGTCTCATGCGCTTTAAATACCAACGGCTAGGCCCTGCTTAATTGGTTTGTGTGTTGTGGTGGAATCTGTGATGCCGTGAACTTTCAAGGTTCTCATTTGAAACCCTTCAACAAACAAAACAACAACGGCATAATCTTCTGTCGTATCTCATACGCATATTTATCCAAATACTACATGTAAATAGTTCCATGATTGTTGGAGAGGGTCAACAACACTGCATGCGACGAAAAAACGATGTATCCAGCCAGGAAAGATACTTTTGTAACAAGCTGATTCCTGCGCCTGATTCCAGGCACCCTGGGGTATGCAAACAAGAGATGAAAACCTGTGTGTGTGGGGGTAGGTAATTAGAGACGCTCTAATGTGGAAATGTATACATAACCACAATGAACACTTTTTAAAAATCAACAACATAGTTCAGGCAGTAGGAAGCTCTCTCGTCCATTTATATGTAGATGATACAGTCTTACTCAGCTGGCCCCTCCCCGGATTTTGTTTTAAACGCTCTACAACAAAGTTTTCTTAGTGTCCAACAAGCTTTCTCCGCCCTTAACCTTGTTCTGAACACCTCCAAAACAAAGGTCATGTGGTTTGGTAAGAAGAATGCCCCTCTCCCCACAGGTTACTACCTCTGTGGGTTTAGAGCTTGAGGTAGCCACCTCATACAAGTACTTGGGAGTATGGCTAGATGGTACACTGTCCTTCTCTGAGCACATATCAAAGCTGCAGGCTAAAGTTACATTTAGACTTGGTTTCCTCTATCGTAATCACTCCTCTTTCACCCCAGCTACCAAACTAACCCTGGTTCAGATGACCATCCTACCCATGCTAGATTACGGAAACGTGATTTATAGATCTGCAGGTAAGGGTGATCTCGGCTACTGGTTGATGCTTATTTATAAAAACCCTCTTAGGCCTCACTCTCCCCATCTGAGATATCTACTGCGGCCCTCATCCACATACAACAACCGTTCTGCCAGTCACATTCCTGGGTCGCTCGTCTTTTCAGTTCGCTGCAGCGAGCGACTGGAACGAGCTGCAACAAACACTCAAACCTGACAGTTTTATCTCAATCTCTTCATTCAAAGACTCAATCATGGACACTCTTAATGACAGTTGTGGCTGCTTTGTGTGATGTATTGTTGTCTCTAACTTCTTGCCCTTTGTGCTGTTGTCTGTCCCCAATAATGTTTGTACCCTGTTTCGTGCTGCTACCATGTTGTGTTGCTGCCATGCTGTGCTGTTGTCTTAGGTCTCTCTATATTATATTAATTTTGAATCCCAGCCCCCGTCCCAGCAGGAGGCCTTTTGCCTTTTGGTAGGTCGTCATAGTAAATAAGAATTTGTTCTTAACTGACTTGCCTAGTTAAATAAAGGTTAAAATAATAATAATTAAAACAAAAATTGAAACAGACTCAAACTGATTCCAAATAGACTTTATTTGAAAAGAGGAAATGCACAAGAAACAGTAGCAGTCATAAACCAGAG
>NC_092167.1:32868864-32948864 GCF_045791955.1 Oncorhynchus clarkii lewisi
GCGTTTGTGTGTGTGTGTTTGTGTGTGTGCGTTTGTGTGTGTGTTTGTGTATGCTTCTGCACATGCCTGAATGTATTTGTTTATCGTTGGGCTGATAAAAGACTGCAGTTCCTGTCTCGTTAGAAGGAGAAAACCTAGAAGCATGGTGTAATGTCATGCCCCTGTGTTCAAGACACTGTAAAGGTTTTTGTTTGATTCTTCCAGTATGGTAAAAAAAAAAAACAACACACAACATCACAATAGGCCAAGTTTCAAGGTCCTTTGAATCAGCTATAAGTTACAACTCCTAACTGACATGTCCCATTAACGCCCCCCCCCCCCCCCCCCCCCATGCTAACTAAGCGTTGCCCTACCCAGCCTGAACAATGAACTGAGGTCAGCGGCCAGCCCGCCTTCCAGAAATAACCCCCAGACCTCGGCACCGCAGACTAGAGGGGCCAAGGCCCGGCACTGAACACTGTTTTTTCAAAAGTTGTGTAAAAGTAGTGTATTGAGCAGGTGCAGGGTACAAGTAATGCCATAGGAATGATAATGCGTTTTGGTAGTTTTCAAGCACACCCATGAGACTTCTAGCAGCTTGAAGAGGGCACGACAACGCCTATTCCCCCTCAGGAGACTGAAAAGATTTGGCATGGGTCCTCAGATCCTCAAACAGTTCTACAGCTGCACCATCGAGAGCATCCCGACTGGTTGCATCACCGCCTGGTATGGCAACTGCACGGCCTCTGACCGCAAGGCACTACAGAGGTTGTTGCGTACTGCTCAGTACATCACTGGGGCCAAGCTTCCTGCCATCCAGGACCTTTATACCGGGCTGTGCCCAAAAAATTGACAAGAACTCCAGCCACCCGAGTCATAGACTGTTCTCTCTGCTACCGACTATTTACATTGTCCTCACCCCCCATTTTTATGCTGCTGCTACTCTCTATATATTATCCATGCATAATCACTTTACCTCTACCTACATGTACATATTACCTCAATTACCTCGACTAACCTGAGCCCCCGCACATTGACTCTGTACCGGAACCCCCTGTATATTACCTCGCTACTGTTATTTTATTGTTGCTCCTTAATTATTTGTTATATTTCTATATTTTTTATGTATTTATTGTTCTTTTTTCTGAACTACATTGTTGGTTTAAGGGCTTTAAGCATTTCACGGTAAGGTCGACACTGTTGTATTCGGCGCATGTGACAAATAAAATTTGATTTGATTTGTTCTTCTTCCTCCCGTTTCTAAAGCAGTGAATGCACATCCAGCACTTCCACAGGTGCAGGAAACAAGATGAAACGTTGAATGCGTTGGTTTTAGCCGGGACAGGAGGTTTTCCTGACCGCATGATAAACTCCTGTCCGGTAGGCAGTGGGTATTTGTGGGTTAATGTTTTTTTGTCATGAATCTTGTTCTGGAGGCAGCTCTGTAGAGTGGTCACTAGCTGGCACAGCCACAAAGTCATCAAATCGGATTTTAAACCTAACCTTAACCACACTGCTAATCATAATGCCAAACCCTAACCTTAAATTAAGACCAAAAAGCAAATGTTGACTTTGCAACTGGCCTACCTAAAGGAAAATCACTTTATTCTGCCTCCAGGACAAGACTCATGACAATAAACGTCAACCTGCAAATTTTTCCACCCTTTACTTTTACCCAACAAACACTCATCACCCTCACCGACCGTTAACCCGGACCCTAACCACGTTATGGAAGAATCCACTTGAACAGTATTGTTACTGACTCGATAAGTCTCCTATTGTTAGTAAAGTGTTGTTCGGGTGTAAGGTCAGGGGTCCAGGAAGAGGGAGACCTGCTCACTCATTGTGTCACGGACTTAAAATAGGCCTACACTTGACCGCTCCATCTGTTTTACACATCCCATGTACTTGTTATTCTTTGAAAAATGACGCGTCATTGTTTCTCATAACTCTGGAGGACACTGATATGAATCTGCTATAGAAATGATTGATTCATGTCCTGTGGTATTTTCAAATGACCTTCGTCTGTAGCTTCATGGCTACTAATACAACACTGAACTACATTCAACCTGGTTCTTGAACGATTCTCATAATGTATTCTCTAATCTAGAACATACTGAAGCTACTCTATTGTCTTTTGACTGGCAGTTGCACACGTTATTATCGAATGTTATTATGTTGTTATCTATGTTATTACCTATGCATTTAATTATCAGAGATGCTCACAAGTATTGTCATTTTAAAATGCTGCTAATTTTCTGAATGCTTTACACAGATATTGGAATAGTTGTGGTCTAAATAGAATGCTTCAGTTAGTTCAACTCCCTCCCTAGGTCTATACGTTCTCACTCACATTGACGTGCAGCCTGGTAGAGCCTCTCTCTCTTCCTCACTCTTCTCCTTCTCGCCTCTCTCCTCCTTCTCTTCTCTTTCTCTTCTTCTCTCTTCTCTTTCTCTTCTTCTCTCTTATCTTCTCCTCTTCTTCTCTCTTCTCCTTCTCTTCTCTCTTCTCTTTCTCCGTCTCTTCTTCTCTCTTCTCTTCTCCTTCTCTTCTTTCTTCTCTTTCTCCTTCTCCTTCTCTCTTCTCTTCTCTTTCTCCGTCTCTTCTTCTCTCTTCTCTTCTCCTTCTCTTCTTTCTTCTCTTTCTCCTTCTCCTTCTCTCTTCTCTTCTCTTTCTCGCTTCTCTTCTCCTTCTCTTCTTCTCTCTTCTCTTCTCCTTGAAGTTCCAGTGAAACACTCTCTTTCTCCACTTATTCAAGCAGGTGGACAAGCTTTAAATGTTCTTTCTCTACTGTCTTTTGGCTTTGGGTTTTTCCTCTGTATCAGTTCAGATTCCTTCACACTTTTCTAAATGAAGTTGTGACCAGCTCGTGTAGTAGTGGTATGCTGACCTCCTGTAGACGTAATCTCTTGTTGTTTCCTCTCTGCACTGTGAAGGGTCGTCGGTCCGTCAGGGATAAGTCCGTGTCGGTCCCCCTCCCCTATTTCTCAGACTGAAGGGCTTCGTCCTTTCACCTGTTGTTCTCTCCCAGACTGCAGTCGACCACTCCAGCCTCAGCGTTTTGGGTCTCAGCTCTTTAGAAGTGGCCCAGACCTCTGTACGTCCCTCCGTCAGTCCGTCCCGCCTTCTCCTCCTATTCTTACACTTACTACGTTTGATACAACAGCCCCTCTTGAGGAATTAGAGGGATGCCTTTCTCTCTCACTCTTACTGACTTCTGCCTCACTCATTCTCTACCCCTCCCTTTCATAACTGCAACATCGAGTGCTTGTGCCCCCACCTCACTCCTCTCCCTCTTAACTACTATAACCCGTGCCTGTAAAGCACCCCCTCTCTCTGCTCTCTATCCCTCTGTTATCTGTGTGCAGCACTCTGTGTTAGGGGTTGGAGCCAGGCTGCTTCTCTGATAACCTGCGGCGTGATTGAGCCTGTGGCGAGAGGGAGAGAGGGGGAGAAGGAGAGCGGGAGTGTGTATTTAAAGAGCTGCTGTGTCGCTGTGGTCTAATCACCAGCCGGGGATGGAGCAGAGGCTGCATGGTACCACTGACATACCATGTCACAGACAACCCTAGATGCTTAGACAAATGCATGTAAAAATGGACATTAGCCAGAGCTTTTATTATTTTACAAAGATAATCTGTAAGGAAAGTGTAACTAGTGTTGATATTATACTGTACTTACAATGGTAGACCTTAACCCTAACCCTAACCCTAACCCTAGCTCTGACCATAGCCCTAGCCCTAACCCTAACCCTAGCTCTAACCCTAACCCTAGTCCTAACCCTAACCCTAGCTCTAACCCGAATCCCAACCCTAGCTCTAACCCCAACACTAGCTCTAACCCTAACCCTAGCTCTAACCCTAACCCTAGCTCTAACCCTAACCCTAGCTCTAACCCTAACCCTAGCTCCAACCCGAATCCCAACCCTAGCTCTAACCCCAACACTAGCTCTAACCCTAACCCTAGCTCTAACCCTAACCCTAGCTCTAACCCTAACCCTAGCTCTAGCCCTAACCCTAACCCTAGCTCTAACCTCAACCCTAGCTTTAGCCCTAACCCTAACCCTAGCTCTAACCCTAACCCTAGCTCTAACCCTAACCCTAGCTCTAACCCCAGCCCTAGCTCTAACCCTAACCCTAGCTCTAACCCTAACCTAAGCTCTAACCCCAGCCCTAGCTCCAACCCTAAGTCTAACCCTAACCCTAACCCTAGCTCCAACCCGAATCCCAACCCTAGCTCTAACCCCAACACTATCTCTAACCCCAACACTAGCTGTAATCCCAACCCTAGCTCTAACCCCAACACTAGCTTTAACCCCAGCCCTAGCTCTAACCCTAACCCTAGCTCTAACCCTAACCCTAGCTCTAACCCCAGCCCTAGCCCTAGTTCTAACCCTAACCCTAGCTCTAACCCTAACCCTAGCTCTAACCCCAGCCCTAGCTCCAACCCTAACCCTAAGTCTAACCCTAACCCTAACCCTAGCTCCAACCCGAATCCCAACCCTAGCTCTAACCCCAACACTAGCTCTAACCCCAACACTAGCTCTAACCCTAACCCTAGCTCTAACCCCAGCCCTAGCCCCAACCCTAACCCTAAGTCTAACTCTAACCCTAGCTCCAACCCGAATCCCAACCCTAGCGCTAACCCCAACCCTAGCTCTAACCCTAACCCTAGCTCTAACCCCAGCCCTAGCTCCAACCCTAACCCTAGCTCTAACCCCAGCCCTAGCGCCAACCCTAACCCTAGCTCTAACCCCAGCCCTAGCTCCAACCCTAACCCTAGCTCTAGCCCTAAGTCTAACCCTAACCCTAGCTCCAACCCGAATCCCAACCCTAGCTCTAACCCCAACACTAGTTCTAACCCTAACCCTAGATCCAACCCTAGCTCTAACCCCAACACTAGCTCTAACCCTAACCCTAGATCCAACCCTAACCCTAACCCTAGCTCTAACCCTAACCCTAGCTCCAACCCGAATCCCAACCCTAGCTCTAACCCAAGACCTAGCTCCAACCCTAACCCTAAGTCTAACCCTAACCCCAGCCCTAGCTCCAACCCTAACCCTAACTCTAGCTCTAACCCTAACCCTAGATCCAACCCTAACCCTAACCCTAGCTCTAACCCTAGCTCTAACCCTAAGTCTAACCCTAACCCTAGCTCCAACCCGAATCCCAACCCGAGCTCCAACCGTAACCCATGACTCTGCAGCAGTGGAAGAGAGCGGTGTGAGAGAAAGAGCAGCTTCCCACAGCTCTGATAGTGTTCAGGGATGGGTCCTTGATTCCCACTGAGAAACACCAAGAACCCAGATAAAGAAAGACCAGGAACAGAGGGTGAAGGAGGTACAGAGGATGTATGTCATAACAGTTACGTTACGCAGAGATGCAAAAGATGCTAGCTGGGAAGTCCAGAGTGAACGAGAGAAACGCCACAACATGATGAAAAAGACAATATCAGGAATCACGGATCGGAGGGATAACTGGAAGGATCAATGGAACAAGGGAGGAAAAAGGGGATGAAAGGAGAGAGGGAGCAGACAAAGAACTTCTGAACTGATAAGAGAGAGAGTGCAGATCAAAGAGTAATTACTGTTGTCTGATCGGATTTTCTCCCTCTCTCCCTCTCCCCCTTTCTCTCTGTTCTCGCTCTCTTCTCCCATTTTGAGCTGGTCAGTATTTATTTACCTTGTAAATAGGGCTTTATCCCTGATTGCTACAGATATTTGAGTCTCTTTTATCTGTATCTGAGCGGAGAAGAGAGGAGTGAAGGGGCAGGAGGGGAGAACTGAGAGACGGGGGATCCAAACAGGCTCAAATAGATGAGTTAGAGATACTGTTGATCTTTACCATCTTTTACTGCACACTTCTACTGGGCTTTACATGTTCATGTTTTTGCTAGCTTCTATAATGCTCATCCGAACCAGGAACGAAGAAAATGCCTCATCAGTACCATCTTCTACCACTACACCCAAGAGCCTGCCTTACAGATGTGTCTGCGTCACACACGGCCTGTGGTTTACGCTTATCAATGTTGGATTACGTAAGAAGAAGCGGAAGACGAATGAGTCGATGGGATGGGAGGAGGGTGGAAGAGAGGGATGTGGTGGACGCAATTCAATCAGAAGTGTTGCTGAAAGAGAGTGTGTTGGAGAGGGAGTGAGAGAAGAAGAAGTAAGCTTCTAAAACAAACTGTCGTTGCATCTGTGGCAGGGAATATAATCAGGCTTGTAACCGCTCGCTGGTTGATTGGGTAATTACAGCGTTTACATGTGAAAGTGGCCATTTTTTTTGTCTGTCCAGCCAACTCTTTCTCAATAGTCTTGCGGAACCTCCATAGTAGACATGTACAGTTAAGCAACTCCCGTGTAGATTTGGCCTTGTGTTGTAGGTTATTTTCTGAATGAAACGTGAATTCAGCTCCTAACATCTGGCGTAAAGCAGACTGAGGCAGGTTTTCCTCGATGATTTGGTTTGTGTTCAGCTCCACCCTGTTTCTCTTTATCTTGAAAAACTCCCCAATATTTGCTGATGTCAAGCATACCCATACCATGATGCCAGTGGTGGTCGGGGACGTTTAAGACGAGGGAGGATGATCATTTTTTTTGATGAGCTTGGCCTTATTTCTTTCACAGCATATTGGATGACTGTCATTCATATTCCATTAACCCAGCTCAATGTAACATCGACAGGTTTAGGGTACTACATGATACTCACGGTCGGGATGGTGTTCTTCGGCTTGCAAGCATCCCCCTTTTTCCTCCAAACATAACGATGGTCATTATGGTCAAACTGTTCTATTTTTGTTTCATCAGACCAGAGGACATTTCTCCAAAAAGTACAATCTTTGTCCCCATGTGCAGTTGCAAACCGTAGTCTGGCTTTTTTATGTCGGTTCTGGAGCAGTGGCTTTTTCCTTGCTGAGCGGCCTTTCAGGTTATGTCGATATAGGACTCGTTTTACTGTGGATATAGATACTTTTGTACCTGTTTCCTCCAGCATCTTCACAAGCGCCTTTGCTGTTGTTCTGGGATTGATTTGCACTTTTCGCACCAAAGTACATTCATCTCTAGGAGACAGAACGCGTCTCCTTCCTGAGTGGTATGACAGCTGCGTGGTTCCATGGTGTTTATACTTGCGTACTATAGTTTGTACAGATGAACGTGGTACCTTTAGGCGTTTGGAAATTGCTCCCAATGATGAACCAGACTTGTGGAGGTCTACAATTTGTTTTCTGAGGTCTTGGCTGATTTCTTTTGATTTTCCCATGATGTCAAACAAAGAGGCACTGAGTTTGAAGGTAGGCCTTGAAATACATCCACAGGTACACCTCCATTTGACTCAAATGATGTCAATTAGCCTATCAGAAGCTTCTAAAGCCATGACATCATTTTCTGGAATTTTCCAAGCTGTTGAAAGGCACAGTCAACTTAGTGTCTGACCCACTGGAATTGTGATACAGTGAATTATAAATGAAATAATCTGTCTGTAAACAATTGTTGGAAAAATTACTTGTGTCATGCACAAAGTAGATGTCCTAACCGACTTCCCAAAACTATAGTTTGTTAACAAGACATTTGTGGAGTGTTTGAAAAACGAGTTTTAATGACTCCAACCTAAGTGTATGTAAACTTCTGACTTCAACTGTATTATTTCAACAAGAGTGAATCCGTGTATTTTATTAAGACATTTTAAGGCACATTTTACTCCTGAACTAATTTAGGCTTGCCTGAACAAAGGGGCTGAACACTTGCAACTACTATTTTAGTTCTCACATTCTTGTTAATCTTTTCAAAAATATCAGTTTTCTTCCACGTTCACATTATAGAGTATTTTGAGTAGATTGACAAAAAAATTACGACTAAATCCATTTTAATCCCACTTTGTAACATAATAAAATGCCAGGAAATCCAAGGGATATTAATAATTTTGCAAGGCGCTGTATTTATATACACGACAATCTATATTTCATTGATCCTATCTTAGTAATTATAAATGAATAATAGCCTAATTCATAGTCGGTGACCAACAATAGCTTGGTCAACAATAGCTTCAAAGGCTTTCTAGATTTTCCCATCATTAGTCCAACAACATGATGATCACACTAGTCCCTTGAGCCAGCATTGTGTTGGTGGGGTGTGAGTGTACGGTCACACACACAGACACTGAGCATCTGTGGCCATCAGATCGGGGTGGAGTCAAAGGGGCTAGGGTTCCGGTCTAGAAGCTATACAGTTTCGCTTCGGTAATGCAGTTTAACTGACACCTGGCCTAGAAAGATTATTTCCATGTAAAAGGTCAGAGGTCAGATTTGAAAATTCCTAATAAGACACTTTAGCGATAATCATTGTGCACAAAACATCTATTGAATTATTCATGTAATTGTCACTCAGGCTGATTATTCATTTTTTAAATACTTTTTTTTTAAAAACAGTCACAACCGAACATATTAACATTTTATATTTATCCAATGTCTGTCATGATTTTGGATGACGTGATGATGTCGCTGCTCTACTCAGTGCTCGTGCACATGTGATGGTTCGTATACACCGCATGCAACCTGGATATAGACGGTCCATGAATCAGCATATGTGAACGTGAGTAGATTACCTTGAATACAACGGGCGGACATCTTGGACGCAGTCTCCAGTTCTTATTATACCCTCAGTGGGTGGAGTGGACGGCGGATGCGACTTCCTGTGGAGGCAGGATGTCCTCCATTCTGTCCAGCTTTCCTCCGAACTCGTTGACTTCTTCACACCGGGCCACAGGATGGGACACACTGACATTCCTTCTCTCACTGCGGGACCTGGATTTCTCTAGATTGGTGGATATATGTTTGGTGTTTTTGAAATATGAGGGGCCTTGTCACTTCATTGTCCCCCACGTTGGTATGTGCGTAAGTCTCCTGATTGTGTTCGATCAATCATGGATGTAAAAAAAACGATTACTTGTTATTTCATAGTCCATTCCTATACCCTCAGAAAATGCACAGCCAGAAATGTGTTGGTGGGTGGGCCCCCTGCAAAAAAGAGAAACGTTTGCCGTTTTGTAGCTAATCTCATGCTATTCTACACATTTTGTCAAGAGGCTAGACAAAATGTGGCTGTTTTAAAGCAAATCTCTTGCGATGCTAAACGTTTTATAATGGGGCAGAAATGAAAATGTGCAGTTTTTTTGGTAATCTCCTGCTATTCTACACATTTTGCCATGAGGCTGAGAGAAAATGTAGCATTTCTAATGCTAAAATATAGGTGTGTTGACTGTGATAAAGGCACTGGATTATGAGCTGTCTTGTTTGCTAAATGAACAAATTTAAATAGGCAGTGGAATGATGCATATAGCTATAGAAGCACAGTGACATATGCCTCAATGCAGTCAGAAATTCAGCAAAAAAGAAACGTCCTCTCACTGTCAACTGCGTTTATTTTCAGCAAACTTAACATGTGTAAATATTTGTATGAACATAACAAGATTCAACAACTGAGACATAAACTGAACAAGTTCCACAGACATGTGACTAACATAAATTGAATAATGTGTCCCTGAACAAAGGGTGGGTCAAAATCAAAAGTAACAGTCAGTATCTGGTGTGGCCACCAGCTGCATTAAGTACTGCAGTGCATCTCCTCCTCATGGACTGCACCAGATTTGCCAGTTCTTGTTGTGAGATGTTACCCCATTCTTCCAGCAAGGCACCTGCAAGTTTCTGGACATTTCTGGGGGGAATGGCCCTAGCCCCTCACCCTCTGATCCAACAGGTCCCAGACGTGCTCAATGGTTTTGAGATCCGGGCTCTTCGCTGGCCATGGCAGAACACTGACATTCCTGTCTTACAGGAAATCACGCACAGAACAAGCAGTATGGCTGGTGGCATTGTCATGCTGGAGGGTCATGTCAGGATTAGCCTGCAGGAAGGGTACCACATGAGGGAGGAGGATGTCTTCCCTGTAACGCACAGTGTTGAGATTGCCTGCAATGACAACAAGCTCAGTCCGATGATGCTGTGACACACTGCCCCAGACCATCACGGACCCTCCACCTCCAAATCGTTCCGCTCCAGAGTACAGGCCTCGGTGTAACTCGGATTCGATAAACGCGAATCCGACCATCACCCCTGGTGAGACAAAACCGTGACTCGTCAGTGAAGAGCCCTTTTTGCCAGTCCTGTCTGGTCCAGCGACAGTGGGTTTGATGCCCATATGCGACGTTGTTGCCGGTGATGTCTGGTGAGGACCTGCCTTACAACAGGCCTACAAGCCCTCAGTCCAGCCTCAGTCAGCCTATTGCTGACAGTCTGAGCACTGATGGAGGGATTGTGTGTTCCTAGTGTAACTCGGGCAGTTGTTGTTGCTGCACCTGTCCCGCAGGTGTGATGTTCGGATGTACCGATCCTGTGCAGGTGTTGTTACACATGGTCTGCCACTGCGAGGACGATCAGCTGTCCGTCATGCCTCCCTGTAGCGCTGTCTTAGGCGTCTCACAGTACGGACATTGCAATTTATTGCCATGGCCACATCTGCAGTCCTCATGCCTTCAGCATGCCTAAGGCACGTTCACGCAGATGTGCAGGGACCCTGGGAATCTTTCTTTTGGTGTTTTTCAGTCAGTAGAAAGGCCTCTTTAGTGTCCTAAGTTTCCATAACTGTGACCTTAATTGCCTACCATCTGTAAGTGTCTTAACGACCGTTCCACAGGGTGCATGTTCATTAATTGGGAAACAGTATTTAAACCCTTTACAATGAAGATCTGTGAAGTTATTTGGATTTTTATGAATTATCTTTGAGACAGGGTCCTGAAAAAGGGATGTTTCTTTTTTTTTGCTGAGTTTGTGGCTTATTGAAGGTGTGGATTTGAGTTATTTTTGGCAACCATGAGAATGAATGTCATTCCAGTTCTTCCGTTCTGTTATATTTCATCAAATCTGACTAACCCAGTGCACTGCTTGCTATGAATATCTATTGGTGTTTGCATGTTTGGGTAAAAAAACACATAATGTCCTGTTTGGAACACAAAGAGCATAATTATTTGTATTTTTTATGTTTTTGCTCAATCTGATTGGGTGGGCCTACACCTCTGCTGTAGTGTCAGTCAGTGGAATTAGCTGAGGGGGGAAATGAAATCTGGACATTGTCATTGAATCCTGTGAGTTCACTGTGGTTTCCTGCCCTGTCTTCTGTGTGACAATGTGTGTTTGTTTGGGCCTGCTTTCTTAACCTTGGATGGAATTCACCTTATGGAAACCACTCAATTTTACACACACACACACATGAAACAAAAGGAACCGTTAGTGATTGACTTGAATGAGGAGACCTCTGCAAGTGCCAGCAATAAGATCTAGCTCGGCTAAGCGATATGAGGGTTTGGGTTGTTATTGTATATGGGCCCAAAGCGTAAATAGAAGATATCCGCTCTCACCCACATCAGTGGTCAGCCTATCAGCCTCAGGCAGGAAGTCAGATAAAAAGGGCTAGATTCAATCTAAATCACTTAAGTTCAGCGTTACAGTGCGATTCCAACTTAAAAGGCAATGTTCCATAGTCAGACTGCTTTTACAGTAAAACGCTGCATGTCATCCCAGTTACAACGCTTCAG
The DNA here is from genome assembly GCF_045791955.1 of Oncorhynchus clarkii lewisi. Taxonomy (NCBI): domain Eukaryota; kingdom Metazoa; phylum Chordata; class Actinopteri; order Salmoniformes; family Salmonidae; genus Oncorhynchus; species Oncorhynchus clarkii. Next base: position 32,880,433 of record NC_092167.1, read on the forward strand.
TGATACAGATTGAATCCAACTCAGAGGGGTTTATTCATTGATCTATAGTTCTAGATAGGTTTTATAGGCTACTACTCTGGACTTTGTTTTCAGATTTGACTGACTGGGATGTTGCGTTCAGATATGTTACTTTTCTAACATATTCCACCCAATATTTATTTACTTTAGGTGAACAATTGGTGGCTGTATCAGGTGTGAGACGTGGTTTGTCTGCAAAAAAACACTCCTGACAGTCAGCGTTCGCTGTTCAGATGAGGCGTGTACCATCAATAGAGTTTAAACAATTAAACTCTATGCACATTTTTGGCTTTATCAAAAGCGTTTATTTATTAATAAGTCATAGTAAAATGTCACACAAATTCACAAAGTGTTTAAGAAATGTCTGGCTCAGTTTGGTGTGTGTGTGTGTGTGTGTGTGTGTGTGTGTTCTAAAGAGTGCATGTTAAATAAATGACCAGAAAGAGAAGGAAAGGAAGGTATATTGCAACAGGAAAAATAGAATTTATCTTGAAGGAAAAACAAAAATAGTTTATCCGAAAACTGTAGCACCTTTTTATCCCATAAGTCAATATTCCAACAGATTACAATAATATATATATAGAAAAATAAAAAAAATCAAAGCCCCCTAAAAAGAATGAAAAACAATGACAATTTCCCCCGCGCATTAAAAAGACCGTATTCCATTCGTCAACTCAACCTCGGCTGTGGATCCTACCAACTACAGGGAAAGTGTAAGTTATATTCATTAGAAATATCATATATATATATATAGAACCAGAAGAAGCACCAGAGAACCTTGTCCTCCCATAACACACACTTTCAGTTGTTACAGAGGACAAAAATGACTTTCAAACCCTAATAAAAGTAAGGGGAGAACATTGACATCCTATAAATATAAGAAACATATTAAATAAAAAAAAGAAATGTACAATGTAAAATCCAGAAAAATTATAAATCTGTATATTAAGCAAAAAACTAACAAAATCAGAGGTACAAACAATGCAAAAATGGAAGCAATTCATTAAAACAAAAAGACCTGATGTACTCCTAAAGAGTTGTGACAACTGACTCTTTCGCCTTCCCGTGGAAATAAACATACATTTGTAAAAACACAACACATACAAGAGTAAGAAAGACTAAACAGAAAATCAAAAAAAAGACTTTAAAACCCGTATGTTTCTAAGCATTTCAAACAATTGTATTTTTATTGTGTCTCCTTATTCTTAATGCTTTTAGAAAAAAAATGCATCTTATTTATCTTCTAAATACAAGTCACAAGGCCAGTGTGGTATATATCTAGGGCTGATCTAGTCTTAAAGAAAATACATTATTTTAGAAGAAAAAAAACTGCACCCCACATAAAATACACAGCATTTACAAATTTCAGAATTCATGATAAAAAAAAAAAAGATATGGAAATAATAAAATTTATGCCATTGATAACTGTCAACCCTTTGTTGCTTGTTCACAATGGCAGCTAGCACCAACTGCCTTTCCATTTTTTTTCAAGTCCTCCGGAAACCAGAACGCTGCTCATGAACAGTCTACAACTAGGGTAAACTGGCATTTGATTGGCGGTTCGGTTTTGTAAACAGTGATGAGTAGTAAACTGGTTTTCGATTGGCTGTTTGATCGGCAAGTATTAGCAGTAGTAAAAACATCTTAAATAACGAAGGGGGGAAAAAAAAGGTTAAAAATAACGTTTTTTAAAAGATGTTAAGTCCTGTCTGGCAGGAGTTTTGGTTATGGCTGTGAGACGTGGAGGGGGAGGAGCTTTATCACCGTGTACTCGGGGCTGCAGTCTGGAGAGAGGAGACAGAAGAGGAAACCTTACATCTACTGTCCTCAGGTTGTTAGGCAGACTGACACCGATTTCCTTGTATGCAGGTGCCCGTCTCATAAGAAAAAGATGTGTGTGTGTGTGTGTCCCCTCACCAGGCTGAATGCGTCGTAGGTACTCATTAGCTCCTCCATGCGGTACTGCTCCAACACCACTACGTTGTTGGAGAGGCTGGGGTTCCTCTGGCGGGCACAGTCCTCACAGTGGACCACATAGGTCTTCCTGCTGCCACTCTCAGACGTCACGAACAGCAGGTCAAACACCTCCACCTGGTGGACAAAAGATATATACACACAGATACTCAGTACACAAGTAAAGGGCTTTGTCTTGTAACGAATGGGGAGGAATTGAATGCAGGCCGAAGCAACCATGAAGGAAGATTGGGGGGGCGGGGGTTTGAAGTAATGTGGTTTCAGAAGAGCGATGGGCTCTGACTGTGGTAAGTGGTATGTTTTGTGTTCAGTTAGAAGGCGTTTTGGTGCTGGCAGACCGAGGGTAAAACATGAGGTTGGGGGTTTTGCATTGAGAGGGCAGTAGGTAGATACTGGGTAGAAGTACTACTCACATCACACTCGTTGCAGTAGTAAGCTGGTTCGTCCTTCACTCGGCTCTGGTAGGAGATCTTCTTCCCTGCTGCTACCAGCTGGTCTCGCAGAACCTGGATGTGCTTGATGGACTGCAGGAGGCAGTGCCTGAGTGAGCGAGTGAGTGATGAGGTTAGGATACAGGTATGAAGAGGACCGAGAGTTCTCCTGATCACATGACCTGTCGAGGTAAAACTCTGGTCCAACACAGTGATAGTATGTCCCTGTCATGACACTGCAACCCTTATTAAACAGAACACAAGTTAGTAGCAAAATCACAATCCGCCCTATTGACCTGTATCATTTGGAACTAATATACAGTGGCAAGATAAAGTATGTGAACCCTTTGGAATTACCTGGATTTCTGCATAAATTGGTCATCAAATTTGATCTGATCTTCATCTAAGTCACAACAATAGACAAAACATAGTATGCTTAAACTAATAACACATTTCTTCATTTCTTGTGTATATTGAATACATCATTTAAACATTCACATTGTAGGTTGGAAAAAGTATGTGACCCCCCTGGGAAGGGTTACAAAAGTATCTCTAAAAGCCTTGACGATGCAAAATATTCTGTGGACAGACAAAACTACAGTTGAGTTGTTTGGGAAGGAACACACAACACTGTATGGAGAAACAAAAAAGGCACAGCACACCAACATCAAAACCTCATCCCAACTGTAAAGTATGGTGGAGGGAGTATCGTGGTTTGGGACTACTTTGCTGCCTCAGGGTCTGGACAACTTGCTATTGTCGACGGAAAAATGAATTCCCAAGTTTATCAAGACATTTTGCAGGAGTATGTAAGGCTACCTGTCCGCCAATTGAAGCTCAACAGATGTTGGGTGATTCAACAGGATAACGACCCAAAACACAGAAGTAAATCAACAACAGAATGACTTCAACAGAAGAAAATGCGCCTTCTGGAGTGGCCCAGTCAGAGTCCTGACCTCAACCTGATTGAGATGCTGTGGCATGACCTCAAGAGAGCAGATCACACCAGACATCCCAAGAATATTGCTTTACTGAAACAGTTTTGTAAAGAGGAATGGTCCAAAATTCCTCCTGTCTGGTGTGTGCAGGTCTGATCCACAACTGCAGAAAACGTTTGGTTGAGGTTATTGCTGCCAAAGGAGGGTCAACCAGTTATTAAATCCAAGGGTTCACACCCTGCACTGAGAATGTTTACACAGTGTGTTCAATAAAAGACATGAAAACGTATAATTGCTTGTGCGTTATTAGTTTAAGCAGGCTGTGTTTGTCTCTCGCTGTGACCTAGATGAAGATCAAATGTTCTGACCAATTTACACAGAAATCCAGGTAGCTCCAAAAGGTTCACATACTTTTTCTTGCCATTGTAGAGCCACCAATCAACCGGAAGACACGTCACCAGCCTGAATACTCACTTGATCATCTTGTATGTGTCGGGGTCGGTGACCTTGACGGTGCGGGCCACGTTCCAGGACACGTGGATCATGGGGACAATGGACTTGACCTTCTTGACCTCGTTCCACTCAAACCTCTCCAGGGCCAGCTGGTACTGGTAGGCTACAGGGTGGATAAGGGGCCATTAGTAGTGACCTCACCTGATATATATATATATATATATATATATATTTATATATATATTTAAAAAAAGGTCAAAATTAGTTCTCTACTTATGAGTCTCATTAGTGTGGATTTGGACCGGTGGTCGTCGCCCTGAAGTTCAAAACTCCCAAGGCAAAATGACTGACCGAGACCAACAGATCCCTAAAATAACACTAAAGTCAAGAAACAGCTCTACTGCAACGCGTTTCAGTGGATAGTGGAGTGAAAGGTCCGAAGCAAGACTAATGTAGGCGTCTGTGCCAGGGAGTTCACGTACAGTTGAGTGGGCCCACGTTCCAGGCGATGTTGTTGCACCAGCCCACAGCCTGGACCCAGTGGACGGTCCCTGCGTTGATCCACACCAGGTCCCCGGGCCTCTGAATGAAGCGGTACACGGGGATGTTGGATCGGTACAGGTCCTCCAGAACAGGCCACCAGGAACCGGTCAGGTAGTCTACTCCGTGCCTGAAGGAGGGAGGGGATACGGGGGTAAGATCCTCTGAGGTAGAGGGTGATGACGTTGGGAGAATGGTACACTTAAGTAGATGAGACGCATGTGCTAGTTCACATTCTTACAGCGTACGGTCTTGAAAGCTAATCTCAAGTGACTCGGGAAGCGCAGGTTCAAAACTGACGAGGAATATATTATTGTACCTCGTCATCATCAGCGCATTCAAGAAATCGCGGTAAAAGTATCAGCCCGACACGACTTACTTTTCACAGAAGTCGTCGATGGCCGGCCAGTAGTTTTCGTGCACGGAGAACCACTCGCAGTCTCCAGGCCCAATGTTGACGTTCACAGAGCAGAAGTTGTTGTTCTCCTGGTGGCCAGGCGTGCGGCTCCCGGGGACCTTCATGTAGAGCTGGACAGTGTTCATGCCCAGGATGGTGTGTCCTACGTGGCTCAGCATGTTGCCGCTGGATGCCACGCGCATGAAGGCCGGAAGCTTCTGGAGCTCCTGCAGCTGGGCCTTCCACCTGGGAGAGGGTTATTGTCGGTTTCAAATTGTCCAACAAAACAACATCTGAGCAGCAGTATTGGCACTTATGTACTATAGTGATTCTGCACATGGCCTTGCTTAGCAACAGAAGTTTAGCCTCAGGGATTTTGGGGAGGGGTTTTATGTAATAATGTAATACTAAGACCTGACCACTAGGGGTCAGCAAAAACAAAGAGGAAAGTTCTGGAACAAATGGGAAAAGTTCCACGTGTTCTTTGCGGTAATACAATGCATCCATCTCCAGCTTACCTCTTGGGGTCTGACAGGTCAATGTTGGTGCCAAACTTGATTATCTTCCCCACTGGTTTCTGTTCGGTACTGGTAGCATCTTTACTTGTGGGTTCTTTGCTAGATGTCTCAGGGCTGGTCTCCTTACTCGTCTTCTCCTTGTCTTCCTCATCTTCCTCAGCCTCTTCATCACTACCCTTCTCCTCCTGAAGACACAGAAAGGGACAAGGTAGAAGTAGGTAAGAGGTGTGTGTAAGTAAGAGGTGTGTGTAAGTAAGAGGTGTGTGTAAGTAAGAGGTGTGTGTAAGTAAGAGGTGTGTGTGCGTGTGTTGAGTCTGGTCTGTACCTGCAGACTCTCCTGGAAGGATGAAGCCTGGTACTGGGCGTACTTGGCGATGGTGGTGTGTGAGCGGCTGCTCTCACAGGGCCAGGTCTGCCCCGTGCCGCTGGGGTCCCAGTTCTCATCAGCAGGCTGCTGTACCTGGGTCCTCACCTCCACAGCATGCTCAGAGTTAGCATCCACCAGAGACTTAGTGGAGAACAGACCCAGGTCTGAGAGGAGAGGAGAGAGGGAGAGAAAAGGGGTTTAATATACAAACATACTAAAGGATGACATGGTATGGCCGAAAAGGAGCAGGTTGAAGTTTGGTCCTGGAGGCAGAACTGAGCAATTGCCCCTTAGATAAGCCAGCTGCAAAAAGTCAAAATTGGCTATATTGTACAGATTTATAAAAACAACAAAATGTGCTTTTTGTCTCAAGTTAAGGTCAGGCATTAGGGTTCGCAGTGTGGTTAAGGTTAGGTTTATATCATGACTTTGTGGCTGTGCCAAGCTAGTGACCACTCTGCAGAGCCTTCAGAACAAGATTCATGACGGAAAAACTCTTAACCTGCATAAAGAGACTCCCAAAAGCAAATGGTACCAAGTCCTGTGATTACTCTAACACGTGTGGTAGATAGTGTGTTTATGTCGGGGTTAAATAAATGATTGGTAACATAGTCTGTGTGTGTGTATATAAAAACTCACTGAGTCGTAGGGACCCGGCCAGTCCTCTGATGACAGTAACAGGGTTCTTGGGGTCTGTACAGAACTGCAGTAGTACAGGGGAGAGGGCATCTCTCTTACTCTCCAACTAGAGGGGGGGAAAGAGGACCGAAGAGTTAGTACCGTCACAAATAGCAGGTGCATCTTTCTACCAGAAGAGGGCAGCGCAGGCATACAAAAAGGCATCCTAATACACACTTTCAAAGAGAAAGCAAGAGGGTGAAATGAGAAGCATCAAATAGAGTGAAGGTCAAATTAGCTACAGTAACCGGTGGTTTGTGTTATGGCGAATGACGATCGACTTACATAGATGCTGGGCGTGGGGGGGTTGAGTTTATCCCGCGGGAGGGGCTCTGTAGTAAATAGCGGCTTGACAGAGAACGCAGGGAGCAGGTAGGACTCTCTGAACTTCCCCTTCACCCTCGCACCCCTGAGACAGGGAGAGAGAGGCAAATGTTAAGACCAAACACCGTCACAAACTGTAGCAATGAGTTAGCTTACGGTCTTTTTTAGAAATTGATTAACTAGAATGTAACTCCCTCTTAACTTCTCATTAGTAATCCCCCCCCCCCCCCCACTCACTACACCCCTGCCTTGTTCACGCCTCCATCCATCCCTCTCCTCCATACTCACTTGCAGGCCCTGATGACCTCTGCGGCGGTGTTCTCGATGCTGATCTCCTCCAGGGGTGTCCGCTTCTCCTCCACCTCAGAGGCGATGAACGTCTCTCGGTCGCCGCTCTCCACCTTGATCAGCCTGATCTTCAGCTCCTTGGGTGGCCCGTCCGACAGGGCCTTCAGCTTCATGAAGTCAGCAGCTGAACCCTGCAGCGTAGATCCAGCCCCTCTGTCCTGAGAGCAGGACATGACTCCTGAACTTCTTTCACTTCTACTACGGGACGCCCATTCAGAGGTTTCACCTTCGCTGGTGGACCCAGCCTCCTTCCTCCTCATGTCGGCACGAACGCGGTCGCGGTCCTTCTCCCGGATCTCCTTACGTTGAAGGTCCAGGTTCCCGAGGATCCGCCGGTGGTCCTTCTTCTCCTTGTGCCTGTGCCGTTTCAAACTGGAACTGGAGGAGGAGGAGTGAGAGGACGAAGAGGAGGAGGAGGACATCTCGTCTCGTTTCTCCCTAGGCTTTTTCTTCCCTTCTTTCCTCTCCCCGTGCTTCTTGCTCCGGCCGGGTTTCCTCTCCTTCTCTCGGTGTCGTTCCCGCTCTCTCTCAGGCTTGTGGTGCCTGCCCTCCTGTTTGAGCTCAGTCTTGATCCTGTCGGAGGGGTTCTTTCTGGGGAGGGAGCTGGAGTGTCGGGTCAGGAGAACCTCACAGCTTCGGCCCAGCTCGGCCAGAGAAGACTCGGAGATGGTTGTAAGTGTGGCCTCTTCCTTGGGCTCCATCTTGATGGGTTGTGTAGAGGGATAACACTTGGACTCCACCCTCGTGGAATGGAGCCTCTTCTCCATGGCCTCTCTCCCATCTCTCCAGATATCAGGCTCCTCCATCTTGATATTGACCTGTCTCTTTGCCTCCCAGCTGGAGGGGGAGTGTGGGCGGGTCGTTAGGGGAGGGGCCGAAGACGGCGTGAAGCCTGGGTGATTGGTGGAATCCGAGGTGGGGGAGGTGCTATTCTGCTGCTGTTGGATGTCGGGACCCAGAGAGAGGGATGAGGAGTACTTCAGTCCCCCCAGAGCGGAGGGGGGTGGGCGGCCAAACGGACCTCCTCGGTAGGCGTACTTCTGGTTCTCCAGGGCGGCCTGGGACTTGAAGGTGCTGCTCACCCCCGTCTGGTGGAGGTGGGGCCTCTGGGGCGGGGGAGGGGAACTGGACGGGGTCTCCGACTCATCTTCCTCATCCTCGTCGTCCCCCTCGCTCTTCACAGGCTCCGGGAGACCGTAGAGTTTAGCCAGGTCGCTGTGGCTGTAGTTAGTCCCTGACTGGGGGTCGGAGTTGAGGGGGACGGCTGGCTCGTGGAGCTCCAAAGCGGGTTTCAGGGCGAGACAACCCTCCTCGTCTTCCTCGTTGATGGAGGAGGTCCGGCTGCAGGGGGAGGCCAGGGAGCCCTGTCGGCTTAGTACAGGGGGGCTGGCGTGGACGTTCGTACCAACAAAGTCGTCCTGCGGTTGCTGATTGGGCGCTGGGATGAGGTCCGGGGCGCACAGATAGCTCTTGGCCGGCGGCATAGCAGAGAAGGCATTTATGATGGTCTCCCTAGCACCGTTTCGGTCGCTGCAGTACAGAGATTCCTCCTCTTTCTTGATGGACTCATCCAGCATGGCCATGATGTTGGCCAGACCGTCCGGGAGTAACGTTGAGAGCTCCAAGGGTTCCTCCTCAAACTGGGCGCTGTCGGAGTCGCCGCTGTTACTGCTGCTGGCGCTACAACCCAGGCTGCCTAGGCCTCCGCTGGGCATGCGCTTGTTTGGGAGGCCCCCTGTGCTGGACGTGCTGCTGCTGGTCCTGGAGTTGTTGGGCCCAGACAGTAGGCTATCCCTGGGGAACGCCTGGAAGAGTTTGGGGGGCTCTCGAAGGGTGACCGTGCTGGAGGTGTGGAGGGGATCCACAGCGCCCATCGCTCTCCTTCGGGCGTGCTGACTATCGTTCTCCTTGGGATGGGGGGTGTCTTTGGATGGGCGGGGGGGGGCACCTTGTGTCAAGGTCTTATTTGAGGGGTGGTTGGGGTAAAAGGGCCCCGACGAGGTCAGGGCGTTGTTCCCTGAGGTGACGTTACCAGTGTGTAATGACGAGGGAAGGGTTTCACCCCACATCTCTCTCTGCCTCTGCTTCTCCCTGGCGTACTCCGTCTGGGGGGTGAGAGGGGGCGGCCGTGACATCTCCAGGGGGGCGGGAGGTGGTGGTGCCTGGCCTGGGGGACAAGGGGGAGCCCCGCCCCGGCTCAGCCAGGGGTAGGGGGGCGAGGAGGATGACTGGCTGGGGGTGGGTAGGACAAAGGAGGAGACGGTGGACAGGCGAGGAGGTGGAGGAGCAGAGGAGTTGCCGGACAGGAGTCTCTCCAGACTCTCGATGGCAGACTCCTCTCTCCTTTTACTACTCTGGCTCATCTCCTCTTCCACCTTCCTCCTCTCCTCCTCTTTCATCAACTCAGTCCTCCTCTTCCTCTCCTCTTCCTCTCGCTCCCTCACCAAATCCCTCCTCTTCCTTTCCTCTTGCTCTTTTTCCCATTCCCTTCTTTTCTTCTCCTCTTCCACTCTCTCCAACTCTCTCCTCTTCCCCTGCTCCCTCTCCCTCTTCTTCCGCTCTTCCTGCTCTCTCTCCCACTCCCTCCTCTTCCTCTCTTCCTGCTCCCTCCTCTTCCGCTCTTCCTGTTCCCTCCCCTTCCGCTCTTCCTGTTCCCTCCCCTTCCGCTCTTCCTGCTCCCTCCTCTTCCGCTCTTCCTGCTCCCTCTCCCTCCTCTCCTCGGCCTGCATATGACCCTGGAGCTCAGCATCCAGTTTATCCAGAGCCTCCTCCATGGACTGGGGGGCTGAGGGTGGAGGTGGCTGGGGTCGGGAATTTAGATACCCCTTGGCTGAGGTGGTGGTAGCCTGGGGGGCAGGCTGGGCACAGAGTCTGGAGTAGGAGGGGCTGGAGGCTGGCTGGGGGGCAGGCTGGGCACAGAGTCTGGAGTAGGAGGGGCTGGAGGCTGGCTGGGGGGCAGAGCTGACAGTGTGGGGTTGGGGGGCGGGCATGGGGCGGTGCAGGGGCGAGCTAGTGACCTCCGTCTGGGTGAGGGGGCTGGGGTGAGACCCCCTGGTGGTGATGACGCTCTCCCCTGCCCTCTGGTGTCCTGAGAATGACGAAGAGGAGGAGGATGAAGAGGAGGCCGGAGTGCCATCCCGATCAGACCGTCCATAGTAAGACTTCCCCTGGACAGACTGTTGGTGGTGCTGGCTAGGGAACTGCTGCTGCTGGGGCCTGGGTGGCGCCCGGTGTGGGTGGTTGGCAGTGCCCGCGTGGGCTCCCTGATACCCTGGGTGCAGCATGGGGTGGATGGGGCTCCTCTCTGGGTCTCTCTCCAGCTGAGACGCAGCTGAGGACTGGTGGGGCAGTGACATTGTCTCCCTGCCTCTCCTACAGGTGCTGTTAGCTGAACACACAGCAGGTGGTGCTGTGATCACAGTGGAGAGTGCAGGTCCAGTAATACTACTACTGTTGTTGTAGCGGTTGTTTTGGGACTGTGAGCAGAGGGCCTGGGGGGTGGAGATGATGACGGGGGTTCTGGTAGGAACCTGAGGGGAGCTGATGTGGGGGTGCTGATGGTGTTGGAGGGACGCGGGACCCCGGGTCTCCCCAGCCTGGTTCTGCTGCCCCTGAGGGACCAGCCCTGCCCTGTAGTGACCCGGCTCCTGCAGGGAGAAACAGAGACATGCTAGATTAATGCACTGGAGATTGAGAGCTATAGACCCAGTATGCGCCCCAAATGGCACCCTATTCCCTATATAGTGCACTACATTTGACCAGATTTGGGGCACAACCGTACACTTCCTAGTGTTTCCTAGCAAAAAAGTAATTTGATACACTGATAATGATACAGATAAAAAAATTGACATACTTTACACTTCCAAGTCCATTGTTAATTTAACATTAGAAACCGGCTGGTTGGAGGTCTGAATGCTGATTGGCTAAAAGCTGTGGTATATCAGACCGTATACCATGGGTATGACAAAAAATATATGTATTTTCTGCACTAATTACGTTGGTAATCAGTTTATAATAGCAATAAGGTACCCTGGGGTTTGTGGTATATGGCCAATATACCACGGCTAAGGGCTGTGTCCAGGCACTCTGCGCTGCGTCGTGCTTAGGAACAGCCCTTAGCCGCAGTATGTAGGCTGTATACCACATCCCCTCTGGCCTTATTGCTCAATTAACTAAGCCCAATCAATTCCAAACTGACCGCTCTGCTAAATCACATTTGGCACATAGCTGGGTAAAATTTGACTTGTTCACGATCTCTTCAGGTCTACATTAACTGCGTAGGGGGTAGTGAGCTGGCCGGGCATCAATTCAGAATGTTGCAAATAATTTGTGTGAAAAGGAGGAGATCACATGATAATCCAACGTTAACAAAAGGAGAAGAGTTAGTAGCAGTGGGGTGCAACATTCGCTCTGCCGGGAACCTGGGACTCACCAGGGGGTGGTTGTTTTGTGGCCTGCCCTGCCCCTGTCCCTGGGGCCTCCAGGCCTCGTGGTGGGAGGGACTGGAGTTGTGCTGCTGAGGTACTGCTGTGCTGCTGGCAGGGGGGTGGGGGGCAGTGTGGCCCAGCCCGGGGTGGGGCTGGAAGTGGGGGTTGTGGCTGTAAGGCACGCCGGTGTGGTTTGCTGGTGAGGGTTGGGGGGGCTCCCTACTGTCCCTGTCCCCCCTTGCTGGAGGTTGGTGGTGGTGAGGAGGCGGATGGTTGTTGACTCCCCTACCCCCAGTGGTAGGGCCTCTCTGGGGGGTAGGAGGACCTCCCCTGGGCTCGATCCCCATGCGGGGCGGGGCTGGTTGTTTAGGGTACTGCGGGTGAGAGCTGTGGGGGTTGTTGTGGGGGGGTTGATTGAGGGCCTGAGGTGAGAATGAGGGCTTGTGGGGTGGGTGGGGCCCGCTGTGCCTCTGAGGGTAGCCTCCCGGGGAGGAGGTGAGGGGTGGGGAGATGGGCGAGGGGGCGGGAGGTTTGTAGGTGTAGCCGCCCATGCAGGACTTGACTGACTCCTGTTAGCAGAGAGAAAGAGAGAGAGACGATTAACATTATGGCTCAGAATGTGGGAAAGCTAGGGGAGCCTAGATAACCTGACATTCCAAACATAAAATAAAATAAAAGATCTGTAAAGCTACATTCCATCTAGTCACGTTCTTGATAGAGCAGCAAGTGTTAAGTGTTCTTACGGCTCGGAGCTGGAACTCAGGGGAACCGTTCTTGCGTTCGGGCTGGGCCCGGGGGGCGCCACTCGCCTTGTGCATGGGGTTCCAGAAAGCAGGTTTGGGTGGAGGAGGGGGGTAGTGGGACGGGGGCTGCTGCTGTGGGGGCAGGGGGTGCCCTCCTGGGCCAGAGAACCTCTGTATGCCTGGGTGTGGAACCTGGAGAGAGCAGGGTTTAGGTACTACACCATATCCCATCTAAACAACATGGTCAAATAATAACTACAAAGTTTAGATATCAGAAAATGGCAAATTATTCTATGCAATCACCTGATTCTACATGTGAGAGAGTTTAGACTTTGTTTCTTTATCCTTTACGAGTCAACTTTTGGTGTAAAGTACATTTAAATGCACAAGTCAAGTTTTTAAATGCAGAGTTTTCAAATCATCCACATACCTGCTCAGAGCTCCTCTTCCTCTTGCTGGGACTGGGGCAGTCCTCATTGGGGCGAGAGGAGGGGTGCGGGGTGTGCCGGATGACCGAGTACTCCCCGAGAGGGGGGGCCGGTCTCTTCAGCTGCCCTCCCAATATCTTCCCTGGGTAACCCCTCTGCTGCACCTGAGCCCACATATCCTCACCCAGCGATGTCGGACCCCTGAGAAGATGCTGCTCCTGAGGGTCCACATACTGGCAGCGAGCCAAAGAGAGAGAGGAAGGGTTTAATCTTCTCTCTGAACAAGACATCCACCTTCCTCCTCGCTCACTGATAGGCCACTCGTTTATCGACACTCTACCTGTATGACGATATCATTGCCTCTTTCGCTCACCTTCAGTAGCTGATTGGGCCTGGGGGGCAGGCTGGCGGGAGGCCCGGGGCTATACCCGCCATGCAGACGGGTCGCGTGGTCGCTGGGCAGGGGTACGGATGGATGAGGAGGGGGGGGCGACTCGTACAGCTGACCCGGCTGTTCCCACGCCCTGTGAGGGAGGTGTTGCTGGTCCGCTCTCTGGAGGCCAGGTAACATGGCCTGGGCCAGCTCCTGCTTCTCACTGCCACGCACTTGCATGGGCCTGGCGGGGAACAGAGACATGGAGGGAAAGAGTCAGGTGTCTACAGTCTGGAGTCGTGAAGGCCTGTGATAAAGACCAGAGAGAATGGAGGAGACTGCAGCAATCTGATTCTAGAATGGAATACAGTACGTTGCCCAATGGAATATATGCTGGACTCACCCATTATTGAAGAATTTACTGGGATGGTTCAGTCCACCCATGTGACTGGGCGGTAGATGGGGTAGGAGCTGGTGTTGATTGACACCTGGTGGACACCTGGTAGAGAAAACAAGTGCAAAGGTCAGACCAGGGCCAAATTCTCTGAGACCAGACCAATTTGAAGAAATACAAATATTCATTTTAACCTAGAAGAACAATTAACAGTCGGAACTTGTGGACGTAAACCTCAAGGGAAGGACTACGAGGCTGAGGCAGTCAGTGTAGGTGTAATTCATTGACTGTTGGTGTGTGTGTGTGTGTGTGTGTGTGTGTGTGGGGGGCTGTCCATTGCCGTGGAGACTTAACATACCTGGCAGGTGGCGCCCAGGTGACGTGGGTGCCCACGGGAGCCCATGTTCCCCGGCTGAGTCCGTCCAGAGGGAAGGAGTCCCGTGTGCCACGCCCGCCAAACTGCTCTACTGCGTGATGCATCCAGCCTGGAGGGAGACAGACGGAGACAGGACTCAACACACATACACGTTCAACACACAGGGTACGTGTAAGAAACCCGCACACAAAACTGTGGCACTTACTTGTGGGTTGCCCAAAAATCTAAAGTATTTCAGACTTTCGACTCACCACACTAGCTGCGTCTGTGAAGCCCTCCACCGCAGCACAGAGAAGGCCACGCGCCAACACCGAGGAAGACCCTCGACACGTCAACAGCACCAATACAATACAGCCAGTTGAACTGGAGGGCGGGAGAACACGATTAGACAGAAATATGGACAGAGCAGTCAACACATGCCAGTAGGTCTTCCATGACATAATTCAGCGTGTGATGTAGAACTAGACAGGAGATGGGGTTGAGACTGGCGAAACGGGACAGAAGAGAGAGCGGCGCAAGGAGGAAGTCTAGCACTGGAACGTTTTGCTGAGGAATGGGGAGGAGAGCTTACGCGCCTCTAGAACTAAAAATGTGTGCGTGGAGGTGTAGGTGGAGAGAATCTAGTGTAGAAACTGTTTCTGCTGCAGTAAAAAACGGCCAATTTAAACAACTTTTACACCAGTCTGTTCTTCCAGGTACTGCAGGTATTGACCACTGTGTCTGCCCATCTCTGTCAGTATTTGCTAGTGTACTCTGGTCGTGCTGTACTGTGTCCCTGCCCCTAGGGGGCGATGGTAGCTCTACTATAGGATTATTAGCAGAGCAGATGGCTCTGGGGGAGTTAGCAGACCTAGGAGAGCGCACGGAGGTTACTGTAATCCTTACAGACTAGCCAATGGTTATGTGTGTGTGTGTGTGTGTGTGTGTGTGTGTATTTAGTGTTCCGTGTGTGTTGAATCCACCTGGTTTTAATCCCATTAGAACAGGCGTGATGGAGAAGGAGAAGGCCCAACAGACCGTCTGAACAGGATTGGAGGATAGATTAAGCGTTAAAAAACGCTCTTCAAGGAAGGAGAGCGAGAGAGAGACAGGCTGACGATGAGAGCACAGGCTGTCCTGCCTGGATCTCACACCCAGATGGCAGAAATGAGCCTGGCATATAGTCACACACACACACACACACACACACACACACACACACACACACACACACAGAGAGAGAAAAAAAGGCCATGGTCCAAACATAAAGACATTGCCTACAGTGGAACAAAAAAAGGAGACTCCTGCTCAAAACAGACACTCACTGTGAGCCACTCTTGCTCAGCAGAATGCTCCCCACTCCCCAGTCAGTGTTGCTTCCGAAATTAGCTCTACTAGCGTGTGTAGTGGGTCTATCCCTCTTCCTCTCCCTCTATAAAAAGCCTAAGGAGAAGATATTTCAGGCGCTTCGTTTTTAGCTTCCAGAGAGATGGAAATAAAAGACAACACTTGGCCATGCTGACACGCCCCCCCCCCCCCCCCCCCTCGGTTGCGTGTGTGTGTGATCACGATGCACCAGACAGACACACACTCATGTAAAGAGAGCCCATGACCAGATGATCATAAACAGCTCTGGCTGGGGTTAACATATTCCCACAGACAAGTACAAAAATACAAAATGTTCACACACACTCACCTTTCAAAATAGCACCGAGTTCAAGATCCTCTGTCTCGTCGAGTCTCAGCTTCTACAGCCAATCATCTCTGGGATTTCTTCAGCCCTGGACCAAAATCAGAAGAACGAGACAATGTAATAATCAAACCGGCATAAAAGTGGATCGCGACCACACACACAAAAAACAGTCTGTCGAGCAACATCTGCTCACATGAAACGAACACAATTACACAAGAGCTCCATCAGACAATATCTGTGGTCTTCCTGATGACAAGGAACAGAAACCAGACAGTAGCCAGACCTCTCTAACACTGCCTTCACCTGTCAGTCAGAGTCGGGAGACAGACAGGGACTAGCAGTTTCAGTGTGACTGTAGCATCGTCTCCCTCTCTCTCTTGCTCACCCTCTCCCACGTTTACTAGGAACATGGAGACTGTTGGAGGAGGAGAGGAAAGAAAAATCAGCCCTCCGCTCTTCCTCTCCTTTACCCTGTATGCGTTGTGTGTGTGTGTGGAAACCCGGGTGAGGGCTTTCCACACACACACACACACACACACACACAGGGTGTGCTTGTCATCAACTAGCACACGTGAAACAAGACAGAGAGGAGAGAGAGGGGACAGGGAGAGCAAGAGAGGGGGAAAAAAGGGAAAGAGAGCAGTCAGAATGAAGAAGGCTGCAATTACACTTTTATACAGGGTGTGTGCTGTGGACTGAGATGTGACAACCACTGAAAAGAGAAAGTGAAAAACAAGCAGCAGAGGGAACTGAACACGGGAGAGGAGTCAGAGTCAAACATCACTCTATTGTATTAAAATACACCGAGACCCGTGCTTGTTCACGTCTTCCTTCCCTTTTATGTGACAACTGATCAGATCTGGAAACGGAACTTGCCTTGTGTGTAGAGACAGTATTCTTACATTTGGTTGTCTGTCACTAATCAGTAACGCTGTGTGTGTGTATGTACTGCGATACTCTGCATCCGGGGGACCGCAGCACGGGGAACCCCCGGAGAGTGAGTAAGGGCCACGCCGCCAGTGAACAGGGCTTACCCCAAACTACACCCCGCCTCCCCTATGACGCCACTTACGGTCAGGTGACCGGGGGCGTCGCTAGCGACGTCGTGATGTCACAGGGAATTTCTCAGGCGGAATCTGTCGGTGGTTAGTGAACCGGTGTTACGGTGAAATAGAATGCGAGGTAGGTAGATTGCCATAAAACCCCGGCCTAAGAGAGGAATCCCCCAAATACTGAGTCGCAGAGGGGGAGGGGCAACAAAACACAAATTCTGTTGTGGTGTTGCCGATTTTCCTAATCAAGCCGGGGCAATTCCAACTAACTACGTTGAAGTTACCACATACACACACCCCTCAAAATCTCAACAGTACAAATATCATTACAACTAAAAATCTTGTCATAATGTATGAATTCTCCCTCGGTAGCCCCCTTATGTCACCTGGGTTACAGTGAAACCCCCATGGCGACAGACATCAAAGACAAGTTCCAATCAACGCCTCCGTCGTTCTGGTTACCTCATCACTCACACACACACGTGGCTACCGCTCTGGTAGAGGGAGGCAAGGCTAGGGGCATCGCTATTCCAAGTAGCAAACCATAGCCCTAGTCCAAATCTCAACAACAAAAAAAATCACTTCTGTGATATCACGGCGATCACTAGCCAAGTACTAGAAGTCAGCTTCCGCCAAGCTAAAGGCAAAGCCCAGTGACCAAATCAATGACAAAAGAAAAGGCTCTAGGCCCCAGACTCTAGTAAGAGCCATCCCAAACACAGAACTCCCCTGCCAGCCTCATATAGTGGTTTGATCCAGAGCCAAACAGACAGAAGAGCTCAGTTAAAAATAGATAACTGACTATGGTAGAAACAGAGACACAGAGAGAGAGACAGACGACAACATTCAGACACTAGTTCCTGACAGAGGCCTGGAGATCAGTGAGGAACTTGATAAGAGCGATGGGAGGGGGGAGAGAGAGAGAGAAGCTTCCGGCGTGTCTGGCGGAGGGAGAGAGCGAGGGATGAGGGAGGGACACTAGTCCATTACATAACTGGCCCAGGATTGAGTTCTGGAGGAAACACACACACACACCGCCAGGAACAAGACAGCCCGCCTGCGTTCGTGCTGTTGCCAGGCTCCCACAGTGCGTGTGTGCGATGCAAACTAGCTCGTCACCATCGCATTTAAGCTTTTCCCACACACACACACACACACACACACACACACACACACACAACCGCCTACACACACACAGGGAGATACAGCCAAACACACACAGAACATCCTCCAGCAGAGATAGAGGGTCAGTTCAGGACAGAGCCAACTCTCTTCTGCCATACTAACTATAGTACAGCACTGTAGCCCAGTCTAGATCTAGGGGTTTGGCCTTCTAATAAATAAACCAAGTGCTCCACATCAACTCCAGAAACACAGCAAACGCAATCTCTCACCCATTTACCAAGCCTTTAACTGTGACTGCCCCCCCCCCAAAAAAATCAGGGTTGACAAGCTGAAAATTAGGTAGCGTTTGTATGCGCCAATTTGGGCCTGTTAGGTTTAGGACTCCGCCTAGCTTAATGCCCTCTGTTGGACTCAGCCGAAAGCTGTTTCCTCAGAGGTTCAAATACGTTCATATCCCGTTCTTTTGGAGAACTTGGATTGTGCCCCTGGCTGGAGTCGAACAGAACAAGTGCTGTTTCTGAGAGTCACGGATCACACTCTGGAGAAGAGCCTGGCCCAACACCCTCATCTGGACCCCCTCCCACACCGTCTAATGACAGACATGGTGAACTGTTCTACACTACCGCACACAGTCGAAAGTATGTCAGCCGCTTTGGGCTGTTTGAGAAGATGGAAACAGCAAGAGCTGCTTTGTCTAACTGCCATCGCACCTGTGCTTTGGACAACTGTCAGTGTGTGTGTGTGTGTGTGTGTGTGAGTGAGTGAGTGAGAGAAAGAATCTCTCACGGTTCAGGACGGTTCAAACAGAAGTGGCGCCCGGGTGTGACGTTTAGAAAAAGGAGAAGAGAGAAGAAGCTGGTATGAGATCAGACAGGAAGCTGCCGTCAGAGTTTCAGGAAGTAGCTAGGCCTCCCTGAAGTGTATGTGGGTGTGGATGGCTTGGGGAGGGGAGAGGGGGGGGGTAGTGGTTTCCTGTGCAACAGATAGTGTGTGCGTGTGTGTGTGTAAACGAAAGTGTTGTCTAAATATGTGAGTGAGAAACTTGTCAATAGAAAACAAATAACGGGTTCATTTCTTAAACCTTTGAATCCATGTCAGACATGACGAAGTCCACGTGTCTGACCAAAGACTAAACCATCTAACACAGATAACAGAAATATATTAGAGGCAGGTCATTTAAATGGTAACTAAAGGCTCAAAGGCTATTTTTTCTGTCTCGTCTGTCAGCAAAAAAAAAAAAAAATTTAAAAAAAGTAAGGGTCGCTGACTGACGGAACCTTCCTCAACAGACACGTCAGCCCCTGAGGCAAATGTCACTTGTTCTGTGGAAGAGATTTCTGAGGACTTTAGAAGAAAAGGAAGAGTGACGTTCGACCGGTTCTCATTTTCCAGAAACAGCGTGACTTCGAGAGAGACAGAAAGAGCCAGAGTCCATGCCTTCATCTGAACACTGACACGTGTGTGTGTGTGTGTGTGTGTGTCTCAGGTACACATGTGAAGCAGTGACTCAGTATGGGAACGTCTGAGACTGAAAACAGTGTTTGTGACCGTCTAAAAATGGGTTGTGATATTTGTGGTCGCTGATAACTGAATGATCACACGCTTTCATGTGAGACAGTTCCAACACTTGATCAAAGACTTTCACTTTCCCCAGTGCCGCCACTTAAAAAAATTCCAACCCGCCTTCGGTTTCCCCGAACACAGACGATCGCAACATCTCAGTGAAACAGCAAAACACCTAGTTTTCCCTGTATGTGGGGGAACAAAAATGGGACAGAACCCCCCCCCCCCCCCCCCCCCCCCCCCCAGTGTCTTCAGTACTTGCCCTAGACCTCACTTCCCAGAATCCAGCGCAAGAGACACAAACAAGTAAGCACCCTGATTAGTACCCCCAGAAACACACAAACAAACAGAGCAGATTGCTTCCGAGACAACGGTTGCCGTGGTTTCGGCGGCATGGTGGATGGTTAGTAAGGTGGAGAGAGAGAGACAAACTACTTTCTCAAGAGAGACCTCTCCACCGTTTCCCATTCCCTAGTACAGTATTGGTCTTCATTCCAAGAGCTGAAGGTCTGTGGTCATGTCTCCACTGAACAACAACATTAAGGTCCACCTGACCCTCAACACACGCCCACCTCTATCTGTGTGTGTGTACGTAACAGAGCAGAGAACGTTAATGATCGTCAGACCTCAGACTGAACTTTCCCCAGCAGAGTTAATGCCAGATGAGGTACAGCTACCGTCCAGTCCGATGTTTGTAGGAACAGCTGGTAATTACACCAGTTCTAGTTATCTGAACAGACAGAAAGCACAGTGAGAATGATGCACACAGACATCTGTGTTTGTTATGGCGGATTGGACTGGTTGTTCATTTAGCCCAAAGAACACTGGACCGTTCACGGACTGGCCTCACCTCTTTCTCCAGCTCTCACTACTTTTCTCATTCATCCACTCTCGCACACTTTTCTAATACGCGCTCTGACAATGTACCTGCCCCTAACACTCATTACTGGCCTCTCGCTCTCTCTTTGCCAGAGTAGTTGGGAGTAAAAGTAGTCATGGGGGTGACAAGAACAGACCAAAATAAAAAGTCAAAACAGGGACACACAAGTCTCTAGAACTTTCAGACAAACACAAAACACAGTCCCGAGGGCCTGACTGGCGTCACAGTTTTGACCCAGCTAACACACCTGCCCCCAATAAATCAGCTAATCGGGAGCTTCAGTTTTGAACGCAATTTGATTAAATCAGCTGTGTTTGCTAAGGGGTGGCAAAAAAAAGGGCTTAGACCATCTATATCCCCTCCTGCATATTGGAAAGGACTGGGTAGGTGGAGACAACATGTACACGTTTTCATCTTCATCCTTAAGAGCTACCTGTTAAATGTTGGATTGTTATCAGATATCCTGCTAGACGTTCGGAAAAGGAGAGGGGCTCGTGTTATTGTTTGCAGCAGGACTAATGTTCTGCTGTACTTCCTTGGTGAAGACATGACACACTTCGTTTCTGGTAAAAAAAAAAACAAGACTTGGTGTGGTCTCTGACAAATAGTGGTTTCATCATCGAGTTAGTTCCCCTCGCCTTTGACCCAGGTTACCACACGCGCACACACACCCAATATGACGATGTTCTCTCACGGGCAATGAAAGTGGATGTAAAAGTATGTTAGGCAGCCACACAAACACGTCCTACATTCACTGACACCTTTGACACGCACACACACACTTGTTTCTACAACCAATCTCATGCTACACACAGCACCAACCATCTCAAAACACCATCTGCCAAAAAAAACTTCCATCACCTATACTGAGACAGACAAACATCCTGTTACCCAGTTTTTCTCCACTTTCATCCGTATGATTCATTTTACCTTTATTTAACTTGGCAAGTCAGTCAATAACAAAATCGTATTTACAATGACGGCCTACCCCGGACGACGCCCTATGAGACTCCCAATCACGGCCATATGTGATACAACCTGCAATACATGAGCCTCATCACTTAAATGAAACACGTTTTGCATCACAGATATATGGTGTGTGTACAACTTTAACCGTACATGTTCGTCATAGGAGTAGTAGAATGGGCGGTGATTGTTCATTCACTCGCATTCAGATCACGGGATGCGAATAAGGTGGGCGGGTGATTCAAGCCAGAGCAAGAAGCAGTTACTCTGCTACTCTTCTGCTAAGAAGCCAAAGAGCTGTAAGATAGGAGTGATAAGAGCTTTTGTAAGCGGCTTTCTGCCTGTCCTAAATTTACAGCTTGATACTTCAAAGAATCCCAAACACAACACTCGTTACGTTTCCATTAATCGGAAGTAGACGTTCAAAAAGTTTCACCGACCCCATGCCAGCACACTTCGGTCCTTAGAATAAGGCTCGGTTTATTAAGGCCCATAAAATGCATAGGACCGAGTTGAGCTCTCGCATAAACGCTTTTATATTTTAGGCTACACTTCCGTCAAACAATTACAGGCTAACTGAGGAAAAGCACAACACTCGCCACATTTCCTCACGCGTGTTTCAATTGCTTGTCCATCTCTGACGGCTCTTCCAGGCAGAGGTGTTTTGAGACAAACTAAAACCAGACCAGAAACAGTACCCCTCCCCCTTGGACGATGCAAATGACTTCCTTTCAATTCCGCTGTGTGTGCGATGAAGGTCTGAGTAGGGGCAACCCATTCGCTTTATAAAGCAGCCAGTCAACCTACCTAGCTCCCTCTGTCCTGCCCATCCCCACTCAACAAGTCAGCCCTTAGCTTAGTACTCCCACAGACAAAGGCATGGAGGAGGGGAGATCCTTTTTACACAAGCATGTTCTCCCTGCATCTACAGCACCCGCTCTCTATCTGTCCCACAAACACACGCGGGATGCTGCTATGTTTCTGAACCGCCCCCCAAAAACCAATCTTTCTACTGTCAAAATAAATTCACCAAGACGCACAACCATAAACGATCAATATATGAATACAAATTAGAAAAGGGGAATAGACTTGTTCTAATTGTCACATTCAACCCATTATGTAGACTGTATGACATGGCACATGAGCTATTATGGGAATTACAATAGGCGACGTATTCCAGATCTAATCGTCGAGACAGCCGCTCTAGAATGAACAAGGCAGCATGAGCAAGCAAGTCTTCCGGTTTCACCGAGAACTCATTTAACTGTTGCTACGCTGTAGCCTAACCATTCCTTGAATATCGGCTCCTCCACTCTGTCAACAAATGTCACTATTGACAATCCGTTCGCGTTATCAACACGAGCAAACAGAGGAGAAAACAATTCAAATCCAACTTAGACATTTACAGAAGACTAAATTCTGACGATTTACCCTGGTCGAAAAATAACTACAAACTCGTCCAATATCCAAAGAACTGCCAACGGCGAAATGTCTATGTCTCTAGTGTGGACACAGCGCAACGCGATACACATTCAAAATGGTACATTCCAATAGTACGGTACCAAAAAGTAACCAGCTCGAAAAGTGTTTCACATAAGAAAGTAGTTATTAAGGTATTCACGTACAGTCGGTCAAGGAGTAGCCCTCGAGGATGTCGCTGAGAATATTCCCAAAACAACCAAGGATGGTTTCTTCGCAGGCTGTCGGTGTAGTGAATTTGGCTGAGTTTCCTCAATCCAGGCAGTAGATAGTTGGATCTGTATGTATCCGCGAGTTTCTCTCTGTGCAGATAGATGCCAGCTACTCAGACAACTGACCCAGCCGGCAGAACGTTACAGCGTTCACTTTGTCTCACTCGCTTCCTTTCAAAGCTCTCATAAACTTGTATCACTTTGACGCCCGACTAATGTCTCTGTCTGGCTTTGAAATGATTCTAGTGTCAGTCGACGTGCGAGATCATCTTTTTATTATTCTGTTTTTCTCCCTGCCTTCGCTCTTTGTACAGTCCGTGTCTCGTTCTTGCTCTCTCCCGACATAAGCCAGTGGGATCGGGTTGCGCTGACTGAGCCGAGCTGTGTTTTAAAGGGACAAGCCTCTAAACTATGATGCTGTCAGTACAGAGGCACACACCAACTCACTGGCTACTTCTTCCACACACACACACCCCTCCTGCTCCGTTCACTCGCTGACGTCACCGCACGTCCCCGGAATTCCCTGACAAAGCAAAGTGGCACCGAATAACGACCGACTCTAGCCCCGCCCCCGACTACCGGAGAATGTTCCTCAGCCTTTGCCTCCGTGCTTTTTAAAAAAAAAGGTGGGCTCGCCTCGTGACTGATCTACCGGTTGATCACCCAGACAGCGTTTCCGACTGAAAGCCTATTTTTGGACAAAGTACTATCCTGACGCCATAGCTATTATATTCCATTGTGTACTTATTCTGACTAAGGGACTAAGGGAGGGAAAGCCACTATAGTATGACAGTCTTAACCTCCCGTGTTGGTCTAATAGCAGTAATATGATCTATAATCTATAATATAATACAAATACAGAAGAATAAAACATGTTTTGAACTGACTAAAGCATTTATAACCAGATATAAAGTATTTATAACATCCATAATATTGATGATTACTGATATTGATTCCTAATGATAAGTCAATGTATTTTCTCTGCCATAACATCCATATAGACTCTCATGGAGTTTCTTAACAATAATTCTGTAACAGGTTTCTGGGACGGAAATGGCTGGTCGCTCCAAACCCCCAGGAGTCACCAACATGGGTACTATAGTAA
The DNA here is from genome assembly GCF_045791955.1 of Oncorhynchus clarkii lewisi. NCBI lineage: Eukaryota > Metazoa > Chordata > Actinopteri > Salmoniformes > Salmonidae > Oncorhynchus > Oncorhynchus clarkii. The sequence goes on from NC_092167.1 coordinate 32,904,214, forward strand.
TGCCAAACACATGCTCAGTTATTACAGGCAGCATGTGACACACACGTATATTTAGATCCACCACCTCAGCAGGATAGGAGTATGTCAACAAAGGCAAGGACACACACAACCACACAAGATGAGAGTTTGTTTGATGCTGAACTTTCCTCGTCCCCAAACACACACGCACACACACACACACACACACACACACACACACACACACACACACACACACACACACACACACACACACACACACACACACACACACACACACACACACACACACACACACAAGGTAGAGAAAGGCTTAGCCATGCAGTGCATTTGGAAAGTGTTCAGACCCCTTGACTTTTTCCACATTTTGATACATTACAGCCTTATTCTAAAATTAATTGAATAGTTTTTTCCTACACACAATGACAATGAAAAACAGGTTTTTATAAATTTTTGCAAATGTATCAAATATAAAAAATTGAAATATTCCATTTACATAAGTATTCAGACCCTTTACTCAGTACTGTTAAAGCACCTTTGCCAGCGATTACAGCCTCGAGTATTCTTGGGTATGACACTACAAGTTTAGCACACTTGTATTTGCGGAGTTTCCCCCATTCTTCTCTGCAGGTCCTCTCAAGTTCGGTCAGGTTGGATGGGGAGCATCACGGCACAGCTATTTTCAGGTCTCACCAGAGATGTTAGATCGGGTTCAAGTCCGGGCTCTGGCTGGGCCACTCAAGGACATACTTGTCCCGAAGCCACTCCTGCATTGTCTTGGCTGTGGGTCGTTGTCCTGTTGGAAGGTGAACCTTAGCCCCTGTCTGAGGTACTGAGCGCTCTGGTGCAGCTTTTCGTTAAGGATCTCTCTGTACTTTGCTCCGTTCATCTTTGCCTCGATCCTGACTAGTCTCCCAGTCCCTGCCACTGAAAAACAGCCCCACAGCATGATGCTGCCAACACCATGCTTCACTGTAGGGATGGTGCCAGGTTTTCTCCAGACATGATGCTTGCCATTCAGGCCAAAGAGTTCAATCTTGGTTTCATCAGACTAGAGAATCTTGTTTCTCATGGCCTGAGAGTCCTTTAGGTGCCTTCTGGCAAACTACAAGCGGGCTGCCGTGTGCCTTTTACTGAGCAGTGACTTCCGTCTGGCCACTCTACCATAATGGCCTGATTAGTGAAGTGCTGCAGAGATGGTTGTCCTTCTGGAAGGTTCTCCCATCTCCACAGCAACTCTGTCAGAGCTCCGTTTGGCCGGGCGGTCAGCTCTAGGAAGAGTCTTGGTGGTTCCAAACTTCTTCCATTTAAGAATGATGGAGGCCACTGTGGTCTTGGGGACCTTCAATGCTGCAGAAATGTTTTGGTACCCTTCCTTAGGTCTGTGCCTTGACACAATCCTGTCTCGGAGCTCTTCGGACAATTCCTTCAACCTCATGGCTTGGTTTTTGCTCTGACACGCACTGTCAACTGTGAGACCTTATATAGACAGCGGTGTACCTTTCCAAATCATGTCCAATCAATTGAATTTACCACAGGTGGACTCCAATCAAGTTGTAGAAACATCTCAAGGATGATCAATGGAAACAGGATGCACCTGAGCTCAATTTCGAGTCTCATAGCAAACAAGGGTCTAAATACTTATGTAAATAAGGTATGTTTTTTATTTTTAATACATTTGCAAAAATGTCTTAAAGCCTGTTTGTGCTTTGTCATCATGGGGTATTGTGTGTAGATTGATGAGGGGGGGAAACATTTAATCCAGTTTAGAATAAGGCAGTAACGTAACAAAATGTGGAAAAAGTCTAGGGGTCTGAATACTTATTTTGGTTAGGTCAGGGTGTGACTAGGGTGGGAATTCTATGTCCTTGTTTCTATATTTTGTATTTCTATGTCTTGGCCTGGTATGGTTCTCAATCAGGGACAGCTGTCTATCGTTGTCTCTGATTGAGAACCATACTTAGGTACCCTTTTCCCCCACCTGTTTTGTGGGAAGTTAACTTTGACTTTGTTCAGGGCACATAGCCCAAAGCCTCACGGTTTGGTTTTGTTCTTTGTTTTGTCTGCGTCATTTTTAATAAAGATAAAATATACGCTTACCATGCTGCACCTTGGGCCAGTCCTTCAGCCAGCCGTGACATGGATTGAAGTGTGTGTTCAGAGCAATGCATTAGAGATACATTGCTGAGTGTATTCACTGTTCATGATCTACTATCCTATGCACGTGTTTGAGTGAGTTGCAAACTACACAGCTTTCAGTCATTAATGTACTCCATACTTGGGAGGCTGTGTGAGTGTGTGTCGTGGGGGTTTAAGGGCTGAAGCAGTGTGTCAAATCGAATCTTATTGGTTGAAAACACAGATTTTGCAGATGTTATTGCAGATGCAGAGAAATGCTTATGCTTCTAGCTCCAACAGTGCAGTGATACCAAGCAATGCAAAATAATACATCATACGCATCCACCAAAAATCGAAAGAAAAAAATGAAAAAATATCAGTATAAATACCAGTATGTGACGGTGTGTATAGACATTGCGCACACACACACATACACACACACACACACACACACACACACACACACACACACACACACACACACACACACACACACACACACACACACACACACACACAGCAACTGCCCCCCCCCACCACACACATAGTACAGTATTGTATATAGTATGTATATCTGAAGTAGTGTGTATGTGTAACGCTCGTCGTCGGTGGAAGGAAGAGTGGACCAAAGCGCAGCGTGGAAAGTGTTCATGATATTTATTTTCAAGAAATACTCAAACAAAAATAACTAATCCAAAAAACGGAAGCGAACAGTTCCGTCAGGCACACACACTAAACAGACAATAACACCCCACAAAACCCACAACTTATATATGATCCCCAATCAGAGACAACGATAGACAGCTGCCTCTGATTGGGAACCACACTGGCAAAAATTTTCCCACCCGAGTCACACCCTGAACTAACCAAACATAGAGAATAAATAAGGATCTCGAAGGTCAGGGCGTGACAATGTGTTCTATCGCAGGGGAAGGTAAGTGGGGTCAGACAGGGGACTGCAGGGGGTCCTTAAGGATGTGTGTGTGTGTGTGTGTGTATATGTGTGTGTTGTGTGTGTAGAGGGTAATTACAGTGTCTGGGCCTTCAGTAACGAGAGGAGAGGGAGTGGGAGAGGAGGACTGCAGGGAGAGGGGAGCGAGTTCGGTTCTCATACTGCAGATATATATAGCATGCCTCTCATGGGTACAAGCCAAAAAGATTCTTGTCATTCCTACTTCACACAGACACATCATCTGTATAAAGTACACGCTCACACACACGCACGCACGCACACACTACATTATATAACATTAATTTGATTTGTCACATGCGCCGACAAGTGTAGACCTTACCGTGAAATGCTGACTTAAAAAACAGTGCAGTTCAAGAAAGAGTTCTATAAATGTTTACCAAATAAACTAAAGTAAAAAATAATCAATAGTAACACAATAAAATAACAATAACAATGCTATTTACAGGGGGTACCGGTACAGAGCACAGGTGTCGAGGTAATATGTTCATGTAGGTAGAGTTATTAAAGTGACTATGTATAGATAATAACAGAAAGAAGCAGCAGTGTAGAAAGGGGGGGGGGGGGGGGGGGCAATGCAAATAGTCATTTGATGAACTGTTCAAGAGTTTTATGGCTTGGGGGTAGAAACTGTTAAGAAGCCTCTTGGACCGAGACTTGGCGCTCCTGTACCGCTTGCCTTGTGGTAGCAGAGAGAACAGTCTATGACTAGGGTGGCTGCAGTCTTTGACAGTTTTAAGGGCCTTCCTCTGACACCGCCTGGTATAGAGGTCCTGGATAGCAGGAAGTTTGGCCCCAATGATGTACTGGGCCGTACGCACTACCCTCTGTAGTGCCTTGCGATCGGAGGCCGAGCAATTGCCATACCAGGCAGTGATGCAACCCGTCAGGATGCTCTCGATGGTGCAGCTGTAAAATCTTTTGAGGATCTGAGGACCCATGCCAAATGTTTTCAGTCTCCTGAGGGGGAATAGGTTTTGTTGGGAAAGGGGGATACCTAGACAGTTGTGCAACTGAATGCATTCAACTGAAATGTGTCTTCCACATTTAACCCAACCCCTCTGAATCAGAGAGGTGCCTTAATTGACATCCACGGGGAACAGTGGGTTAACTGCCCTACTCAGGGGCAGAATGACAGATTCTTACCTTTTCAGCTCTGAGATTCGATCCAGTAACATTTTGGTTACTGGCCCAACACTCCTATCGCCCAGGCGACCTTCCGCCCCAACATTTCGGCTTTTTTGATATTGAATTCATTAGTAAAACAAATTCAAGAAACATAATTCCACCTTGACATTATGGGGTATTGTGTGGAGGCCAGTGAGAAAATATCTCAATTTAATCCATTTTAACTTCAGGCTGTAACACAACAAAATGTGGAAAAAGCCGTAAGCCTGAGTAGCGGAGTAGTAGAGACGGGGAGCGTGTGTGTGTGTGGGGTGTGTATGCACGTGTGTGTGGTAATAGTAGGAGGATGTGTCACTGGTACAGACAGTGCCTCTCAGCCTCCTCTCTGCGGGACTGTGTGGATAGAGAAACAGACAGACGTGTGTGTGTGTGTGTGTGTAAGTCCTCAGAGTTATGCTCACACTCATTCCTGACTCAGACCATGCCACTACAAGTCCAACAAGTCTTACTCAGCACACACACACACACACACACACACACACACACAAACACACACACACACGCACACACACACACACACACACACACACATACACACACACACACACACACACCGTACATAACCGTCATCCTCCTCGTAAATTACTCTTGTGGTCTCTCTCTCTCTCTCTCTCTCTCTCTCTCTCTCTCTCTCGCTCTCTCTCTCTCTCTCTCGCTCTCTCTCTCTCTCTCTCTTGCTCGCTCTCTCTCTCTCTCTGTCTCAATTCAATTTAAGGGGCTTTATTATCATGGGAAACACATTTCCAAAGCAAGTGAAATAGATAATATACAAAAGTGAAATAAACAATAAAAATTAACAGTTAACATTAGACACACAGTAGTTCTAAAAGAATAAAGACATTACAAATGTCATATTATGTCTATATACAGTGTTGTAACAATATAGGTAGGGGGACACGCAATGGTTAAACTACAAAAGGGGAAATAAATAAGCATAAATATGGGTTGTCTTTACAATGGTGTTTGTTCTTCACTGGTTGACCTTTTCTTGTGGCAACGAGTCACATATCTTGCTGCTGTGATGCACACTGTGGTATTTCACACAGTAGATATGGAAGTTTATCAAAATCGGGTTTGTTTTCAAATTCTTTGTGGATCTGTGTAATCTGAGGGAAATATGTGTCTCTAATATATTACATTGGGCAGGAGGTTAGGAAGTGCAGCTCAGTTTCCACCTCATTTTGTCGGCAATGTGCACATAACCTGTCTTCTCTTGAGAGCCAGGTCTGCTTACGGCAGCCTTTCTCAATAGCAAGGCTATGCTCAATGAGTCTGTACATAGTCAAAGCTTTCATTAAGTTTGGGTCAGTCACAGTGGTCAGGTATTCTGCCACTGTGTACTCTCTGTTTAGGGTCAAATAGCATTCTAGTTTGCTCTGTTTTTTTTGTTAATTCTTTCCAATGTGTCAAGTAATTATCTTTTTGTTTACTCATGATTTGTTTGGGTCTAATTGTGGTGCTGTGCTGGGGCTCTGTGGGGTGCGTTTGTGTTTGTGAACAGAGCCCCAGGACCAGCTTGCTTAGGGGACTCTTCTCCAGGTTCATCTGTCTGTAGGTGATAGCTTTGTTATGGAAGGTTTGGAAATCGCTTCCTTTTAGGTGGTTGTAGAATTTAACGTTTCTTTCTAGATTTTGATCATTAGCGGGTATCGGCCTAATTCTGCTCTGCATGCAGAGTCTCAATTTGGTGTTTGTCCCATTTTGTGAATTCTTGGTTGGTGAGCGGACCCCAGACCTCACAACCACAAAGGGCAATGGGTTCTATAACTGATTAAAGTATTTTTAACCAGATCCTAATTGGTATGTCGAATTGTATGTTCCTTTTGATGGCATAGAATGCCTTTCTTGCCTTGTCTCTCAAATCGTTCACAGCTTTGTGGAAGATACCTCTGGCGCTGATGTTTAGGCCAAGGTATGTATAGTTTTTTGTGTGTTTTAGGGCAACGGTGTCTAGATGGAATTTGTATTTGTGGTCCTGGTGACTGGACCTTTTTTGGAACACCATTATTTTTGTCTTACTGAGATTTACTGTCAGGGCCCAGGTCTGGCAGAATCTGTGCAGAAGATCTAGGTGCTGCTGTAGGCCTTCCTTGATTGGTGACAAAAGCACCAGATCATCAGTCAACAGTAGACCTTTGACTTCAGATTTAAAAAAAAAAAATGTTTAACCCCTTTTTCTCCCCAATTTCATGGTATCCAATTGTTGTAGTAGCTACTATCTTGTCTCATCGCTACAACTCCCGTACGGGCTCGGGAGAGACGAAGGTTGAAAGTCATGCGTCCTCCGATACACAACCCAACCAAGCCGCACTGCTTCTTAACACAGCGTGCATCCAACCCGGAAGCCAGCCGCACCAATGCGCCGGAGGAAACACCGTGCACCTGGCCACCTTGGTTAGCGCACACTGCGCCCAGCAGGAGTCGCTGGTGCGCGATGAGACAAGGACACCCCTACCGACCAAGCCCTCCCTAACCCCGGCGACGCTAGGCCAATTGTGCGTCGCCCCACGGACCTCCCGGTCGCGGCCAGTTACGACAGAGCCTGGGCGCGAACCCAGGGACTCTGATGGCACAGCTGGCGCTGCAGTACAGCGCCCTTAACCACTGCGCCACCCGGGAGGCCGATTGACTTCAGATTCTAGTAGGGTGAGGCCGGGTGCTGCAGACTGTTCTAGTGCCCTCGCAAATTCGTTGATATATATGTTGAAGAGGGTGGGGCTTAAGCTGCATCCCAGTCTCACCCCACGGCCCTGTGGGAAGAAATGTGTGTTTTTTGCTTATTTTATCCGCCGTTTGTGTACATGGATTTTATAATGTTGTATGTTTTTCCCCCAACACCCCTTTCCATCAATTTGTATTGCAGACCCTAATGCCAAATGGAGTCGGGGGCTTTTTTGAAATCAACAAAGCATGAGAAGACTTTTCCTTTGCCTTTGTTTTGGTTTGTTTGTCTGTCAATTAGGGTGTGCAGGGTGAATACGTGGTCTGTCGTACGGTAATTTGGTAAAAAGCTAATTTGACATTTGCTCAATACATTGTTTTCACTGAGGAAATGTACAAGTCTGTTGTTAATGATAATGCAGAGGATTTTCCCAAGGTTGCTGTTGTATATCCCACTGTAGTTATTGGGGTCAAATTTGTCTCCACTTTGTGGATTGGGGTGATCAGTCCTTGGTTCCAAATGCCAGAGCTAAGTATGATGTTTAAGAGTTTTAGTATAGCCAATTGGAATTTGTTGTCTGTATATTTGATCATTTCATTGAGGATACCATCAACACCACAGGCCTTTTTTGGGTTGGAGGGTTTGTATTTTGTCCTGTAGTTCATTCAAGGTAATTGGAGAATCCAATGGGTTCTGGTAGTCCAGTAGTTGATTATAAGATTTGTATTTGATTATGTTTATGTTTTTGATGTTTGGTCTTTGTTATAGGCCCAAAAAGATTGGAGAAGTGGTTTATCCATACATATCCATTTTGGATAGATAATTCTTTGTGTTGTTGTTTGTTTAGTGTTTTCCAGAAGTGGTTAGAGTCTATGGATTCTTCAATTACATTGAGCTGATTTCTGACGTGCTGTTCCTAATTTTTCCGTAGTGTATTTCTGTATTGTTTTAGTTATTTACTATAGTGAAGGCGTAGACTCAGGTTTTCTGGGTTTCTATGTTTTTGGTTGGACAGGTTTCTCAATGTCTTCGTTAGATTTTTGCATTCTTCATCAAACCATTTGTCATTGTTGTTCATTTTCTTTTCTTTCTTTGCTCTGTTCAAGTAGACTGTGATTTTGCTGTGGTCTGATAGGGGTGTCAGTGGGCTGACTGTGAACGCTCTGAGAGACTCTGGGTTGAGGTCAGTGATACAGTAGTCTACAGTACTACTGCCAAGAGATGAGCTATAGGTGTACCTACCATTGGAGTCCCCTCGAAGCCTACCATTGACTATGTACATACCCAGCGTGCGACAGAGCTGCAGGAGTTGTGACCCGTTTTTGTTGGTTAGGTTGTTATAGTTGTGCCTAGGGGGAAGGAATGCTGTCACCTCCAGGCAGGTGTTTGTCCCCCTGTGTGCTGAGGGTGTCAGGTTCTTGTCCGGTTCTGGCATTTAGGTTGCGACATGTCCCTAGGCTTGGAAATTATTGATTTCTCCCTCCAGGATGGAGAAGCTGTCTTCATTAAAGTATGGGGATTCTATTGGGGGGATATAGGTAGCACACAGGAGGACATTTTTCTCTGTTAAGATAATTTCCTTTTGAATTTCTAGCCAGATGTAAAATGTTCCCGTTTTGATTAATCTAATAGAGTTAGATCTGCTCTATACCAAATTAGCATACCCCCTGAGTCCCTTCCCTGCTTCACACGTGGTAGTTTGATGGATGGGACTACCAGCTCTCTGTAACCTAGAGGGCAAGCAGTGGGTCCGTCTCCTCTATACCAGGTTTCTTGCAGGATGACAATGTCTGTATTACCGATTTCTTTGATGAAGTCCAGGTTCCTGCTCTTTAGGCCAAAGGCAGATAACCTCAGGCCTTGGATATTCCAGGATAAGATAGTGAAGGCTTTGTGTTCCATAAACTGTCCAATGTTGTTGGTCGTGTGGTTTGGCCTCAGGCCAGTAAGTGTGAGCAGAGCCTGCTGAGCATCTGGTACATGCCATTGGCTTGGGCTAGTGTAGTGGGGGTTGGGCCTGTTTGCCCGCTCACGGCATGGGTGTATGTGTGACTTCTATGTTGAGGCCCTCTTTGCGGGGGTGGGGTGCATGGGGTGGACAGGAGGGGCATGGGTCTGATATGAGGGGGCCTAAAGGTGGTGTGGGCATGGTTGATTTGGGGGGTGTTCTCGCTCTCTCTCTCTCTCACACCCTCTCTGTCAGTTTCTCTCACTCTCCGTTACCAGCCTCCCTCTTTTCTCATTCTAAAATATTTTCTTCCTCTTTTATCTCGCTCCCTTCTTCCCCGGGCACAGATTTCTATGTCTATGTTCAACATACAGTGGGGCAAAAAAGTAGTTAGTCAGCCACCAATTGTACAAGTTCTCCCACTTAAAAAGATGAGAAAGGCCTGTAATTTTCATCATAGGTACACTTCAACTATGACAGACAAAATGAGATTTTTTTCCCCAGAAAATCACATTGTAGGATTTTTAATGAATCTATTTGCAAATTATGGTGGAAAATAAGTATTTGGTCACCTACAAACAAGCAAGATTTCTGGCTCTCACAGACCTGTAACTTCTTCTTTAACTTCTTGACTATACTTGAGACGCAGACACCTGGAAATGCAAATGCGCTACGCTAAATGCTAAATGTACTCGTTACAACTCAAACCTTGATCAAAATTCACAAGCAGGGTATTGAATTAAAGCTACACTCGTTGTGAACCTAGCCAACAAGTCAGATTTTTAAAATGCTTTTCGGCGAAAGCATGAGAAGGTATTATCTGATAGCATGCACCACCTGAAAATGCCTGAATGCGACGTAAACAAAGACTCTGCTTATCCGACGCAGCACAAAACGCAGAAATAAAATATAAAACATTCATTACCTTTGACGAGCTTCTTTCTTGGCACTCCTATATGCCCCATAAACATCACTATTGGGTCTTTTTTTCGTTTAAATCGGTCCATATATACCCAAAATAGCTTTGTATGGAAGCTGTGTCATTCAGAAAAAAACATCGTTTTTAAACGCTGCGTAATTTTTTAAAATTAAAAAAGTCGACGATAAACTTTCACAAAACACTTCGAAATCCTTTTGTAATCCAACTTTAGGTATTAGTAAACGTTTATAATCTATCAAAATGATTACAGGGCGATGTATATTCAATAGCTCCTCGTTTGCAAATCAATGGCTGCCAATGTTCACATTAACAACATCCGGGTGAAGACTGGAAGAAACGGATGCCAGATAGATGGATTTTCCAACAATTAATTCAATTGAAAATGACGACAATGGCGACATCGTGTGGAATTTGTATGAATTGCATGCAGGTCGATATTAAATTGTGTCCTCTTTTAACATCTCATGGAAGTGACTTATGGAAATTATTTTTAGCTTTCAGAGAGCAGTTTTTCTTGCGTTTTTCAATGAAACACACGATCTGTTATAGTCACAGCCGTGATTTAACCAGTTTTAGAAACTTCAGAGTGTTTTCTATCCACACATACTAATCATATGCATATACTATATTCCTGGCATGAGTAGCAGGACGCTGAAAAGTTGCGCGATTTTTAACAGAATGTTCGAAAAAGGAGGGGGTAGAAGTAAGAGGTTTTAAGAGGCTCCTCTGTCCTCCACTCGTTACCTGTATTAATGGCACCTGTTTGAACTTGTTATCAGTATAAAATACACCTATCCACAACCTCAAACAGTAACACTCCAAACTCCACTATGGCCAAGACCAAAGAACTGTCGAAGGACACCAGAAACAAAATTGTTGACCTGCACCAGGCTGGGAAGACTGAATCTGCAATAGGTAAGCAGCTTGGTTTGAAGAAATCAACTGTGGGAGCAATTATTAGGAAATGGAAGACATACAAGACCACTGATAATCTCCCTCGATCTGGGGCTCCACGCAAGATCTCACCCCGTGGGGTCAAAATGATCACAAGAACGGTGAGCAAAAATCCCAGAACCACACAGGGACCTAATGAATGACCTGCAGAGAGCTGGGACCAAAGTAACAAAGCCTACCCTCAGTAACACACTACGCCGCCAGGGACTGAAATCCTGCAGTGCCAGACGTGTCCCCCTGCTTAAGCCAGTACATGTCCAGGCCTGTCTGAAGTTTGCTAGAGAGCATTTGGATGATCCAGAAGAAGATTGGGAGAATATCATATGGTCAGATGAAACCAAAATATAACTTTTTGGAGGACAAAGAATGCTGAGTTGCATCCAAAGAACACCATACCTACTGTGAAGCATGGGGGTGGAAACATCATGCTTTGGGGTTGTTTTTCTGCAAAGGGACCAGGACGACTGATCCGTGTAAAGGAAACAATGAATGGGGCCATGTATCGTGAGATTTTGAGTGAAAATCTCCTTCCATCACCAAGGGCATTGAAGATGAAACGTGGCTGGGTCTTTCAGCATGACAATGATCCCAAACACACCGCCCGGGCAACGAAGGAGTGGCTTCGTAAGAAGTATTTCAAGGTCCTGCAGTGGCCTAGCCAGTCTCGATCTCAACCCCATAGAAAATCTTTGGAGGGAGTTGAAAGTCCGTGTTGCCCAGTAACAGCCCCAAAACATCACTGCTCTAGAGGAGATCTGCATGGAGGAATGGGCCAAAATACCAGCAACAGTGTGTGAAAACCTTGTGAAGACTTACAGAAAACGTTTGACCTCTGTCATTGCCAACAAAGGGTATATAACAAAGTATTGAGATAAACTTTTGTTATCGACTAAATACTTATTTTCCACCATAATTTGCAAATAAATTCATAAAAAATCCCACAATGTGATTTTCTGGATTTTTTTTCTCATTTTGCCTGTCATAGTTGAAGTGTACCTATGATGAAAATTACAGGCCTCTCTCATCTTTTTAAGTGGGAGAACTTGCACAATTGGTGGCTGACTAAATACTTTTTTTGCCAGACTGTACAAAGTGAAATGAAACCCAAAAGAGCGGTTGAGTCTTACCTGTATATGACACGTCTTCAGTCTGGTCAGCGGCAGGGAGGTTGGAGGGTCAGTTGACCACCATATTACGACACCTCAGGCGCTCTCTCTCTCTCTGCCTGCACCTCCTGAACACACAACATGGTTGACAACATGGTCAGTCTGGGCTTGGGGTCAAGTGGTTACAACATGGTTGGCATGCCATTCTATAATGGAATGGTAACACAATCAACATTGTCGTTTGGGGTTCAATACACAGTCAACATTTTAGTGGTTCATAAAGCCAAAGTGTGTGTCAGGCCAAACATGAGGCCCTGCCTTGGCCGTTGCTGTGGCCATCTGGGAGTGTGTATGTGTGTGTGTGTGTGTGTGCATGTGTGTGTCTGTGTTTGGCATGTGTCGCCTGTTCCTGAGTGACTCACAGTGTTACTGCAGGGTCATGTGATCAAGAACAGGTGGCACTCTGGTACACCACCTACCTCCTACCCCACACACACACACACACACACACACACACACACACACACACACACACACACACACACACACACACACACACACACACACACACACACACACACACACACACACACACACACACACACACACACACACACACACACACACACACACACACACACACACACACACACACACACAGATGCCAGTGTGCATGTCCTTTTTGACATGATGTTGTGGTTTACACAGAGTGCAGTCTACCTAAATGTAATGTACCCTACCCATTCCTACTCCCTACTTTCAACTCTTCAACCCTCCTCCCGTCTGTCCTCCTCCCTCTACCTCCTCTCCACTGTCCTCCTCTTTCCCCCTCTCCACTTACCTAAACAGATAACCTCTCTCTCCCTTTCCCTCCCCGCCTCCCTCTCTCTCACCCTTTCTTGTTCTCTCTATCTATGTTCCAACTCACCATGCAGGCTCATGGAAAACACACACATGCATTGCTGTTTCATACACACACCTAAATACAATACATGAACACACACTACACTCTATAAGAGTTGTAACATAAACGTATAGCTCAAGGCATGCTTCTGCATGTACTTCTATAAACACAGGTCCTGACAGTTGGGTCAATAATTGGCATGTTTACATTCATCTGCCCCTCGCAGTCAAGTGGACTAGCAGTTAAGGCACTTGACCTTTCACCCAGAGGTCAGGGGTCATAGGCCTTACTCCCTGGAAGGCCGCAGCTGATGTGGAGGGCCCTCAGAGGCCCCTACAGGGAAATGTTTGTAAGAGATTGAGCATTTCCACCTTAAAACAGAATGGATGAATGTGTATAGTATAAGTATCTGTTACTTCTGCGCGACTTACTTTTCAGCTTAGTTAGCAGTCTGTTGACAGTAGAAATATACTTAGTTGGCCATGAAATTATGTTTGAATTGACACTAAAGCCAAAACAGTTTCAATATATTCCCATCTCCCACTCTTTGTGAATGTCACGATATACAGTATATTGCATTCATATCACCTGCATCAGTGTAGCCTAAGGGGATTTTATGCTCGTACTAAATGTCAATACTGACCCCCAGATCAGCTCAGAGTGAGATGTGTGGGAGAGATAGGGTTGATTCCGAGAGTTCAGCAGCGATAAGGCTGAACTGAGATCAGATGAAAAGTGTGTCTACTACAGTATCTGTGTCTGTAAAGGTCAACCCGTGGGAGGAACACTAACCAGCCCAGCAGAGAGATACATTGAAGAAAGGAGAGGAGGAGGCAAGAGGAGGGAGAGAGGGGAGGGAGAGAGAGGGGGGGGGGGGGGAGAGGGAGGAGTGAGGAGGAGAGAGGGAGGAGTGAGGAGGAGGGAGAGATATCAGTGAGGAGGAGGGAGAGAAAGAGGGGGAGAAGGCAGAGAGGGAGGAGTGAGGAGGAGGGAGAGACGGAGGAATGAGGTTGAGGGAGAGAAAGAGGGGGAGGAGGCAGAGAGGGAGGAGGAGGGAGAGAGGGAGGAGTGAGGAGGAGGGAGAGAGGGAGGAGTGAGGAGGAGGGAGAGAAAGAGGGGGAGGAGGCAGAGAGGCAGGAGGAGGGAGAGAGGGAGGAGTGAGGAGGAGGGAGAGAAAGAGGGGGAGGAGGCAGAGAGGGAGGAGGAGGGAGAGAGGGAGGAGTGAGGAGGAGAGAGAGAGAGGTAGGAGTGAGGAGGAGGGAGAGACGGAGGAGTGAGGAGGAGGAAGAGAAAGAGGGGGAGGAGGCAGAGAGAGAGGAGGAGGGAGAGAAAGAGGGGGAGGAGGCAGAGAGGGAGGAGGAGAGAGAGAGGAGTGAGGAGGAGGGAGAGAGGGAGGAGTGAGGATGAGGGAGAGAGGGAGGAGTAAGGAGGAGGGAGAGAAAAAGGGGGAGGAGGAAGAGAGGGAGGAGGAGGGAGAGAGGGAGGAGTGAGGAGGAGGGAAGAGTGAGGAGAAGGGAGAGAGAGAGAGGAGGAGGAGGGAGAGAGGGGAGAGAGATAGAGAGATAGAGAGGGAGAGAGGAGATAAAGAGAAGAAATAAAGAATGAAGCATGGGTGAGAGAGGCAAGGAGGGGGAGAGGCAGAATAAAGAGAAGAGAGGAGGAGTGAAAAACAACCCGAGTCAACTATCCAAAAGATGAAAAAGGTGGGAAAATAAACTGGGTGGGGAGATTCTTCAAGAGAAACAGATAACAAGAAAAAAAAACACGGGATGGAGAATATCACCGTTTCTGAGAAAGAGATTAAAGAATGGAAAATTAGAGACAAAATAAACCAAAAAAAGTAGCAGAGCGAGAGAACTGGAAAGGGGGGAGAGGAGAGAGTGAACGAGGGAGGCCAAGGTCATGAAAGGGCCAAGACAGTGTTGCTCCAGTGACAGCAGGACTACATGTGACTTTGCTCAAGTCAAGGTCTGCATTGTGCCAGCCCTGCACTATTGTACTGATATCGGCCCTATTGTATGAGCACCAGCTGGGATACAAGCGCTGCACACACACACACGCACACACACACACACACACACACACACACGGAGCCCCCCCCCCCCCCACACACACACAAACTTTGTGCCTTCACTCTCCTTGCATCTGATACTGAGTTGTGTGTCAAAGGAACACAGCATTAGTTCAGATAACAAAACACCATGGACTGAACACACTGACCCACTGAACACAGCTACTGACTGAACACACTGACCCACTGAATACACCTACTGACTGAACACACTGACCCACTGAACACACCTTCTGACTGAACACACTGACCCACTGAACACAGCTACTGACTGAACACACTGACCCACTGAACACAGCTACTGACTGAACACACTGACCCACTGAACACCCTTACTGACTGAACACACTGACCCACTGAACACACCTACTGACTGAACACACTGACCCACTGAACACAACTACTGACTGAACACACTGACCCACTGAACACCCTTACTGACTGAACACACTGACCCACTGAACACCCCTGAACACCCCATTAGTTCAGATAACAAAACACCATGGACTGAACACACTGACCCACTGAACACAGCTACTGACTGAACACACTGACCCACTGAACACACCTACTGACTGAACACACTGACCCACTGAACACACCTTCTGACTGAACACACTGACCCACTGAACACAGCTACTGACTGAACACACTGACCCACTGAACACAGCTACTGACTGAACACACTGACCCACTGAACACAGCTACTGACTGAACACACTGACCCACTGAACACCCTTACTGACTGAACACACTGACCCACTGAACACACCTACTGACTGAACACACTGACCCACTGAACACAACTACTGACTGAACACACTGACCCACTGAACACCCTTACTGACTGAACACACTGACCTACTGAACACCCCTACTGACTGAACACACTGACCCGCTGAACACACAGACTGACTGAACACACTGACCCACTGAACACACCTACTGACTGAACACACTGACCCACTGAACACAGCTACTCACCGAACACACTGACCCACTGAACACAGCTACTTACTGAACACACTGACCCACTGAACACCCCTACTGACTGAACACACTGACCAAGTGAACACACCTACTGACTGAACACACTGACCCACTGAACACACTGGCCCACTGAACACAGCTACTGACTGAACACACTGATCCACTGAACACAGCTACTCACCGAACACACTGACCCACTGAACACAGCTACTGACTGAACACACTGACCCACTGAACACCACTACTGACTGAACCCACTGACCAACTGAACACACCTACTGACTGAACACACTGATCCACTGAACACACCTACTGACTGAACACACTGGCCCACTGAACACACCTACTGACTGAACACACTGACCCACTGAACACAGCTATTCACTGAACACACTGACCCACTGAACACACCTACTGACTGAACACACATTCACCTTACACTTTCTCTCTCTCTCTCCTTCTCTCACAAAGAGCACACACGCAGTCTCTGAGGAAACAAAGTGTGTGTGTTAGCGTGCCTACTCGCGCGTGTGAGCCTGCATGGCGTGTGTGCAGATGTCACGCTTGGGCTGCAAGAGACCGTAGTCAGTGGTGATTCAGCAGACTTCATACCTGCACTTCATACCTGCATGCACGCACGCACGCACACACGCACACACACACACGCACGCACACACGATTGGTTGTATGTCAGTAAATGAGTTTGTCTCCCTGTCTGTCTCTTGTAGAGAGACAGTGTGTGTGCAGAAGTCATGAGGCAGAGGGCTACATTCTGGACACAGCCTGAACTAACTCCCTTTTCTACACACTCACATAGACATCACAACAGAACAATTGAGAAAAGTCATGTGTGTGTGTGAGATAGAGTAGCAGAGTTGGTCTGTTTTCTTTGGATGTGTGTGTGTGTGTGTGTGTGTGTGTGTGTGTGTGTAGGAGGAGGAGCAAGCCAAGGTCTGTTGGCAGAGTTGTCGTGGGAGTAGACTGCAGTGGGGTGTTGGGGTAGGGAACCTCTGCCACATGTCTTCAGAAAAGGTCATGGTCGACCACAGTTGGGCTGCAAAGATCAAAGATAACCCCCCTACACACACACACACACACACACACACACACACACACACAGTCATGCACACGCACAGAGACAGACACACACACTCCTTCGCACACAGTCATGCACACACACGCACACAAACAGAAAGCCAGACAGATGGACAGACAGAGAGTTTCAACCAGACTCACACCCACACATTGACAATGTGAGAGACAGACAGACACACATAGACAATGTGAGACACACACACACACACACACACACACACACACACACACACACACACACACACACACACACACACACACACACACACACACACACAAAACTGATCTGAAGATCTTTTGCAGCCCAACTTGGGTGAATCTGTAAACACACAAACAAAACAGAGCAGCACGAAGAGGAGAAAAAACGAGGAAAGAATAGAGCAGTGTAGCGGGGAGGAGAGTGGAACAAACAGCTGGTAATAAGGTCTAGACAGAGGCTAATGAAAGGTGCTCAGGAGCCTGAGTGCTAAAATCTGGAGCTGTGAAGTGTGTGTGTGTGTATGCATGCGCGTGTGTGAATATCTTAAGACGCTTTCAACATCTGTCACTCATTCATGTGGGTGTGGCTAACACACTCTCTCTCTCTATCTCTCTCGCTCTCTCTCACGCACACACACACAAACAAGCGGAGAGCCTCCAACGCCACTACAGTAGATGGCTTTAACGCTAACAACATAAAAACATTTCCTATGACGCCAACTCCAATAAACGTCTCTTTCAATGTCAACTCCAAAACCCATCACTGTATCAACTCCATTGCACATGACACTGCAGGTCCGTTTTTTTTTTAAAACTCCATTACACATGACACCTCAGCTCCGTTTTTTTATATCAAACTCCATTACACATGACACCTCAGCTCCGTTTTATACAGTATATCAAACTCCATTACACATGACACCTCAGCTCTGTTTTTTATATCAAACTCCATTACACATGACACCTTAGCTCCGTTTTTTATATCAAACTCCATTACACATGACACCGCAGCTCCGTTTTTTATATCAAACTTCAATACACATGACACCTCAGCTCCATTTTTTTATATCAAACTCCATTACACATGACACCTCAGCTCCATTTTATATATCAAACTCCATTACACATGACCCCGCAGCTCTGTTTTATATATCAAACTCCATTACACATGACACCGCAGCTCCGTTTTATATATCAAACTCCATTACACATGACACCTCAGCTCCGTTTTTTATATCAAACTCCATTACACATGACACCTCAGCTCCGTTTTATATATCTCCATTACACATGACCCCGCAGCTCCGTTTTTTATATCAAACTCCATTACACATGACCCCGCAGCTCCGTTTTATATATCAAACTCCATTACACATGACATTGCAGCTCCGTTTTATACAGTATATCAACTCCATTACACACTGGTTGCCAGTATAGCCCCAGTCCCTATATACCCGTCTCCATAACACATGACTGTAGTCCTCACTGTCAGCACTAGTCTGTGAGCACACGGTTGTTTTTACCTGGCAGAGCAGCTGACATGTCCGCACACGTCAAACACACACACACACACACACACACACACACACACACACACACACACACACACACACACACACTCTCTCTCTCTCTCTCTCTCTCTCTCTCTCTCTCTCTCTCTCTCTCAGAGCAATGTGTCCTGAGGCAGCAACGTCTGCAGTAAACCTAATGTGTAAAAAAACAATAAACTGTCTTCATTTCAGGACTTGTTGTAGTCTGTAAGGTAGTGGATGCGTGCACGTGTGTGTCATACTCTCAGTCAGGGTTTATGAGATATGTGTGAGGAGGGCTTAAAATAAGTGCCTGAAGGGACATACTCACAGGGGAAGAAAAGGAGGATACCTAGTCAGTGGTCCAACCCAAATGCATTCGACTGCAATGTGTCTGTCCTGCATTTAACCCAACCCCTCTGTGTGTGTGTGTGTGTGTGTGTGTGCGCGCGGGTGCGAGGCGGACATGCATGTGTGTGTGTGACCAACCAGTCCAACATGCCCTTCCAAGCCCACATACCGGTCTCAGACAAACTGCTGCCTTCTCAGTTGCACAATAACAATACACGCTACAGTCACGTTCCCACTACAGACTCTGATGGGTCTGATTTAGTAATACTGCTGTACTGTATTCTCCCTAACCTCACTGACTGTAAAATAATAGCTGTACAATCATGATGGAACCCCATGCAGATCACTTTGTTGAAAAAGGGAATGTTAATTCCACAGACCGAAATTGTGTGTGTACATTGTATACGTGTGTGTGTGTGTGTGTGTGTGTGTGTGTGTGTGTGTGTGTGAGACAGTGGTGTGCTACATCCCAATCCCCATCTGCTACAGCCCCATCTGTTGACACTCAAACACACATTAACACAAAGGACCTCTTTATCTTCACACACCGCACATGATCCCCACATACTGTTTATACAATCATCAGAGGACCACACACACACACACACACACACACACACACACAGAAAACACACTAACACGACACACATTCAAATGCACTACTAAACACACACAACCTCCCCACTGTACAAGACACTCACCGTCTCCCCTCTAGAGAAATACCTCTCTCTACCTAGCTCTCTAACAAGGTTCTGCCTGCCCGCCAGGTTCTTAAAGGGGCAGTGTCAAGCCAGAGAGTTAAAAGGGAGGGGGAGCGCGCACGCGCATACACATACACACGCACACACAGAGCTTCCCTTGGGCCCCCTCTAAAACACCAACCAGACCCCCATATCACATTAAAGACCAGAAGAGAGACAGAGAGAAGGGAGACGGATAAAGAGGGATAACCATCAGACAGAGAGAGGTGGGAGGGAGAAGGAGAGAGAGAGAGAGAGAGAGAGAGAGAGAGAGGAGGGTAGAGAGACGGGATGGGAGAGAAAGAGAGAGGGATAACCATCAGACGGAGAGAGGGTGGAGGGAGAAGGAGAGAGAGAGAGGAGGGTAGAGAGACGGGAGGAGAGAGAGAGGGAGAGAGAGAGAGAGAGGAGGGTTGAGAGACGGGAGGGGAGAGAGAGAGAGAGGAGGGTAGAGAGACGGGAGGGGAGAGAGAGAGAGAGAGGGATGACGGGGAGAGGGAAATAAAGTGACAGAGAGAGATAGATTGGCTAAACATTGGCTAGAGAGAACATAACCTCTCTGATGTTTCTAGGATCAATGCCTTATAAACACTGTGACTACATCACACCAATCTGCTGATGTCAGCACAGCCTTACCCGTTGTCGCGGTTATTAACCCCCCCCCCTCCCCATGAAAAATGGAGTGTGTGTGTGTGTTTTTTTTGGGGAAGTACTGTGGTGGCTTTGTACTGGTCTCATGTCACGCAAGTGGTTCATCTGTCCCGGTCACCGTGGCGACGGGCTGCCAGTCTGTAGTTGGAATCCTGGAGAATCAGGCTACAGCTAGACTACAGTCACACGCAGTACAGTCTCAAACGGAACACTTCACACACACTCAACTGCCTCACTATGCCGTGGTGAACACAGTCCTACAACCTGAATTGAGGTCTACAGATGTAGGATCTTAATTTAATCACTCTTTTATTGCTGAGAATTTTCCTGCACAGCAGGAAATACAAACTTGTAGTTTGTATTTCGAGGTTTAAAAAGGCTTCTAAAGTTTGTAATTTCCACTTTAAAAGTCAGACTTGATTTGCCCTAACGAAAAATTTACCAACCCCTACAAATGTTTTTCCATGAATTATAATCAACATAATAATTCACATTTCCTGTTAATGCAGGATTATTTTCCGGCTGTAGCAAACTGGCTCAAATAAAGATCCTACACATGTATGCGTCTGTAAGTGTGTGTATGTATGTGCATGTGTGTGTGTCCTTGCCCAGCTGCACGAGGGCAGGGGAAATGAGGCAGAACTCAATCTTCCCCCCACCTGTCTGTCTGTCTGTCGGTCTCTCCCTGGAGGGAGGAGCCGTTGGGCTTACACTGCTTTCTTCATCACAATACACACACACACACACACACACCCCTACAAACAGCTGTATGTGCTAGACAGGAAGGAAGAGCGTGGGTATGATATTATAATATTATATGAATGTATGTTCAGAGTCAAGGTTACTAGGTCGACAGAACCCATTGCAGGACGGAGATACTATAAAGCCAGAGAGAGAGAGAGTGTAATGTTTGCTGGTCATTTTTTATTGTTTATTTCACTTTTGTTTATTGTCTACTTCACTTGCTTCGGCAATGTTAACATATATTTCCCATGCCAATAGAGCCCTTAAATTGAAATTGAATTGAAAGAGAGGGGGAGGACGGGAGGAGAGAGGAGTGTGTGAAATCACACGGCTGTTCTGTTTGACACCGCTTTGGAGTAGAGATGCCAATACACACACACACACACACACACACACACACACACACACATTTATTATAGCTATAGGCTACCTTTACTCCCACACATCTAGCCATAGGCCTATATACTGTTTAGGTATAGCATGGGCCGCTTACGAATATCTACACGCCTACACACATATTGTCACTTATACATTTTTCTCTCTCACTAAAATGCTAATAAAACATCCACAGCCAGATAGACAGCCCTGGACTATATACGTTTCATGGGAAACATATGTTTACATTGCCAAAGCATGTGAAATTGGTAAAAAACAAAAGTGAAATACGCAATAAAAAATGAGAATCATGGAAATAGAGTCCCATTTGGGAAGCAGACAGGTCTGGCCTGTGGATCCAGTGAGTCTGGCTCTAACCCTGTTATAAAACTGATTACAGCAGCACTGATAACACTGTGGACTGTACACTCACTGACACACAATCACCCTCTCTCTCTCCTTCTCTCTCTCTCTCTCTCTCCTTCTCTCCCTCTCCCTCTCTCCTTCTCTCCCTCTCTCTCTCCCTCTCTTTCCCTCTCTCTCTCTCTCTTTCTGCTACCCTTACTATTTAATTCAATTCAAGGGGCTTTATTGTCATGGGAAACATATGTTTACATTGCCAAAGCAAGTGGAATGGACAATAAACAAAAGTGAAATAAACAATCAGAAATGAACAGTCAACATTACACTCACAAAAGTTCCAAAAGAATAAATACATTTCAAATGTCATATTATGTCTATATACAGTGTTGTAATGATGTGCAAATAGTTCAAGTAAAACAAATAAACATGAATGTAGGTTGTATTTACAATGGTGTTGGTTCTTCACTGGTTGCCCGTTTCTTGTGGCAACAGGTCACAGATCTTGCTGCTGTGGTATTTCACCTAATAGATATGGGACTTGATCGAAATTGAATTTGTTTTCAAATTCTTTTGGTCTGTGTAATCTTTAAAAATATTTTTTACCCCTATTTCTCCCCAATTGGTAGTTACAGTCTTGTCTCATCGCTGCAACTCCCGTACGGACTCGGGAGACATGAAAGTCGAGAGCCGTGTGTCCTCCGAAACACAACCCAACCAAGCCACACTGCTTCTTGACACAATGCCCACTTAACCTGGAAGCCAGCCGCACCAATGTGTCAGAGGAAACACCGTACACCTGGTGACCTTGTCAGCGTGCACTGCGCCCGGCCCGCCACAGGAGTCGCTAGTGCACGATGGGACAAGGACATCCCTGCCTGCCAAACCCTCCCCTAACAACGCTGGGCCAATTGTGCGCCGCCCAATGGGTCTCCCGGTCGTGGCCGGCCGCGACAGAGCCTGGACTCGAACCCAGAATCTCTAGTGGCACAGCTAGCACTGCAGCGCTTGCAGCTAGACCACTGCACCACTTGGGAGGCTCTGGGTCTGTGTAATCTGAGGGAAATATGTGTCTCTAATATGGTCATACATTTGCCAGGAGGTTAGGAAGTGCAGGTCAGTTTCCACCTCATTTTGTGGGCAATGTGCATATAGCCTTTCTTCTCTTGAGAGCCAGGTCAGCCCTCTGCTGCCTTTCTCAATAGCAAGGCTATGCTCCCTGAGTCTGTACATAGTCAAAGATTTCCTTAATTTAATATATACACTACCGTTCAAAAGTTTGTGGTCATTTAGAAATGTCCTTATTTTTTAAAGAAAAGCACATTTTTTGTCCATTAAAATAACATAAAATCTATCAGAAATACAGTGTGGACATGGTTAATGTTGTAAATGACTATTGTAGCTGGAAACGGCAGATTTTTTCTGGAATATCTACATAGGCATACAGAGGCCTATTATAAGCAACTATCACTCCTGTGTTCCAATGGCACATTGTGTTAGCTCATCCAAGATTCTCATTTTAGAAGGCTAACTGATCATTAGAAAACCCTTTTGCAATTATGTTAGCACAGCTGAAAACTGTTGTCCTGATTAAAGAAGCAATAAAACTGGCCTTCTTTAGACTAGTTGAGTATCTGGAGTATCAGCATTTGTGGGTTCGATTACAGGCCCAAAATGGCCAGAAACAAATAACTTTCTTCAGAAACTCGTCAATCTATTCTTGTTCTGAAAAATGAAGGAATTGCCAACACACTGAAGATCTGGTACAACGCTGTGTACTACTTACTCTAGAAAGAGGAGTGGGAGGCCCCGGTGCACAACTGAGCAAGAGGACAAGTACATTAGAGTGTCTAGTTTGAGAAACAAACGCCTCACTAGTCCTCAACTGGTAGCTTCATTAAATAGTACCCGCAAAACACCAGTCTCAACGTCAACAGTGAAGAGGCGACTCCGGGATGCTGGCCTTCTAGGCAGAGGTCCTCTGTCCAGTGTCTGTTCTTTTGCCCATCTTAATCGTTTCTTTTTATTGGCCAGTCTGAGATATGGCCTTTTCTTTGCAACTCTGCCTAGAAGGCCAGCATTCCTTAGTCGCCTCTTCTACACTGTTTTTCTGATCAATTTTAAGTTATTTTAATGGACAAAAAAATGGCTATTCTTTCAAAAACAAGGACATTTCTAAGTGACCCCAAACTTTTGAACGGTAGTGTTTATATATCAGACACCCACAGCTTACAGCCGGAGGGCTGGTGTCCAACTATATATCAGACACCCACAGCTTATGGACGGAGGGCTGGTGTCCAACTATATATCAGACACCCACAGCTTATGGACGGAGGGCCAGTGTCCAACTATATATCAGACACCCACAGCTTATGGACGGAGGGCTGGTGTTCAACTATATATCAGACACCCACAGCTTATGGACGGAGGGCCAGTGTCCAACTATATATCAGACACCCACAGCTTACGGACGGAGGGCTGGTGTCCAACTATATATCAGACACCCACAGCTTATGGAAGGAGGGCCAGTGTCCAACTATATATCAGACACCCACAGCTTACGGACGGAGGGCTGGTGTCCAACTATATATCAGACACCCACAGCTTATGGACAGAGGGCTGGTGTCCAACTATATATCAGACACCCACAGCTTACGGACGGAGGGCCAGTGTCCAACTATATATCAGACACCCACAGCTTACGGCCGGAGGGCCAGTGTCCAACTATATATCAGACACCCACAGCTTATGGACAGAGGGCTGGTGTCCAACTATATATCAGACACCCACAGCTTATGGCTGGAAGGCCAGTGTCCAACTATATATCAGACACCCACAGCTTACGGACGGAGGGCTGGTGTCCAACTATATATCAGACACCCACAGCTTACGGCCGGAGGGCTGGTGTCCAACTATATATCAGACACCCACAGCTTATGGCTGGAAGGCCAGTGTCCAACTATATATCAGACACCCACAGCTTACGGCCGGAGGGCCAGTGTCCAACTATATATCAGACACCCACAGCTTATGGACGGAGGGCTGTTGTCCAACTATATATCAGACACCCACAGCTTATGGACAGAGGGCTGGTGTTCAACTATATATCAGACACCCACAGCATATGGACGGAGGGCTGGTGTCCAACTATATATCAGACACCCACAGCTTATGGATGGAGGGCTGGTGTCCAACTATATATCAGACACCCACAGCTTATGGACGGAGGGCTGGTGTCCAACTATACATCAGACACCCACAGCTTATGGACGGAGGGCTGGTGTCCAACTATATATCAGACACCCACAGCTTATGGACGGAGGGCTGGTGTCCAACTATATATCAGACACCCACAGCTTATGGCTGGAGGGCCAGTGTCCAACTATATATCAGACACCCACAGCGTACGGCCGGAGGGCCAGTGTCCAACTATATATCAGACACCCACAGCTTATGGACGGAGGGCTGGTGTCCAACTATATATCAGACACCCACAGCTTACGGCCGGAGGGCCAGTGTCCAACTATATACCAGACACCCACAGCTTATGGACGGAGGGCCAGTGTCCAATTATATATCAGACACCCACAGCTTATGGCTGGAGGGTTAGTGTCCAACTATATATCAGACACCCTCAGCTTATTGCCGGAGGGTTAGTGTTCAACTATATATCAGACACCCACAGCTTATGGACGGAGGGCTGGTGTCCAACTATATATCAGACACCCACAGCTTACGGACGGAGGGCTGGTGTCCAACTATATATCAGACACCCACAGCTTATGGACGGAGGGCCAGTGTCCAACTATATATCAGACACCCACAGCTTATGGACGGAGGGCCAGTGTCCAACTATATATCAGACACCCACAGCTTACGGACGGAGGGCTGGTGTCCAACTATATATCAGACACCCACAGCTTATGGACGGAGGGCCAGTGTCCAACTATATATCAGACACCCACAGCTTACGGACGGAGGGCTGGTGTCCAACTATATATCAGACACCCACAGCTTATGGACAGAGGGCTGGTGTCCAACTATATATCAGACACCCACAGCTTATGGCTGGAAGGCCAGTGTCCAACTATATATCAGACACCCACAGCTTATGGACAGAGGGCTGGTGTCCAACTATATATCAGACACCCACAGCTTATGGCTGGAGGGTTAGTGTCCAACTATATATCAGACACCCTCAGCTTATTGCCGGAGGGTTAGTGTTCAACTATATATCAGACACCCACAGCTTATGGACGGAGGGCTGGTGTCCAACTATATATCAGACACCCACAGCTTACGGACGGAGGGCTGGTGTCCAACTATATATCAGACACCCACAGCTTATGGACGGAGGGCCAGTGTCCAACTATATATCAGACACCCACAGCTTATGGACGGAGGGCCAGTGTCCAACTATATATCAGACACCCACAGCTTACGGACGGAGGGCTGGTGTCCAACTATATATCAGACACCCACAGCTTATGGACGGAGGGCCAGTGTCCAACTATATATCAGACACCCACAGCTTACGGACGGAGGGCTGGTGTCCAACTATATATCAGACACCCACAGCTTATGGACAGAGGGCTGGTGTCCAACTATATATCAGACACCCACAGCTTACGGACGGAGGGCCAGTGTCCAACTATATATCAGACACCCACAGCTTACGGCCGGAGGGCCAGTGTCCAACTATATATCAGACACCCACAGCTTATGGACAGAGGGCTGGTGTCCAACTATATATCAGACACCCACAGCTTATGGCTGGAAGGCCAGTGTCCAACTATATATCAGACACCCATAGCTTACGGACGGAGGGCTGGTGTCCAACTATATATCAGACACCCACAGCTTATGGCTGGAAGGCCAGTGTCCAACTATATATCAGACACCCACAGCTTATGGACAGAGGGCTGGTGTCCAACTATATATCAGACACCCACAGCTTATGGACGGAGGGCTGGTGTCCAACTATATATCAGACACCCACAGCTTACGGCCGGAGGGCTGGTGTCCAACTATATATCAGACACCCACAGCTTATGGCTGGAAGGCCAGTGTCCAACTATATATCAGACACCCACAGCTTACGGCCGGAGGGCCAGTGTCCAACTATATATCAGACACCCACAGCTTATGGACGGAGGGCTGGTGTCCAACTATATATCAGACACCCACAGCTTATGGACAGAGGGCTGGTGTTCAACTATATATCAGACACCCACAGCTTATGGACGGAGGGCTGGTGTCCAACTATATATCAGACACCCACAGCTTATGGACGGAGGGCTGGTGTCCAACTATATATCAGACACCCACAGCTTATGGACGGAGGGCTGGTGTCCAACTATATATCAGACACCCACAGCTTATGGACAGAGGGCTGGTGTCCAACTATATATCAGACACCCACAGCTTATGGACGGAGGGCTGGTGTCCAACTATACATCAGACACCCACAGCTTATGGACGGAGGGCTGGTGTCCAACTATATATCAGACACCCACAGCTTATGGACGGAGGGCTGGTGTCCAACTATACATCAGACACCCACAGCTTATGGACGGAGGGCTGGTGTCCAACTATATATCAGACACCCACAGCTTATGGACGGAGGGCCAGTGTCCAACTATATATCAGACACCCACAGCTTACGGACGGAGGGCCAGTGTCCAACTATATATCAGACACCCACAGCTTACGGCCGGAGGGCCAGTGTCCAACTATATATCAGACACCCACAGCTTATGGACAGAGGGCTGGTGTCCAACTATATATCAGACACCCACAGCTTATGGCTGGAAGGCCAGTGTCCAACTATATATCAGACACCCACAGCTTACGGACGGAGGGCTGGTGTCCAACTATATATCAGACACCCACAGCTTATGGCTGGAAGGCCAGTGTCCAACTATATATCAGACACCCACAGCTTATGGACAGAGGGCTGGTGTCCAACTATATATCAGACACCCACAGCTTATGGACGGAGGGCTGGTGTCCAACTATATATCAGACACCCACAGCTTATGGACGGAGGGCCAGTGTCCAACTATATATCAGACACCCACAGCTTATGGACGGAGGGCCAGTGTCCAATTATATATCAGACACCCACAGCTTATGGCTGGAGGGTTAGTGTCCAACTATATATCAGACACCCTCAGCTTATTGCCGGAGGGTTAGTGTTCAACTATATATCAGACACCCACAGCTTATGGACGGAGGGCTGGTGTCCAACTATATATCAGACACCCACAGCTTACGGACGGAGGGCTGGTGTCCAACTATATATCAGACACCCACAGCTTATGGACGGAGGGCCAGTGTCCAACTATATATCAGACACCCACAGCTTAGCTTGGACGGAGGGCCAGTGTCCAACTATATATCAGACACCCACAGCTTACGGACGGAGGGCTGGTGTCCAACTATATATCAGACACCCACAGCTTATGGACGGAGGGCCAGTGTCCAACTATATATCAGACACCCACAGCTTACGGACGGAGGGCTGGTGTCCAACTATATATCAGACACCCACAGCTTATGGACAGAGGGCTGGTGTCCAACTATATATCAGACACCCACAGCTTACGGACGGAGGGCCAGTGTCCAACTATATATCAGACACCCACAGCTTACGGCCGGAGGGCCAGTGTCCAACTATATATCAGACACCCACAGCTTATGGACAGAGGGCTGGTGTCCAACTATATATCAGACACCCACAGCTTATGGCTGGAAGGCCAGTGTCCAACTATATATCAGACACCCATAGCTTACGGACGGAGGGCTGGTGTCCAACTATATATCAGACACCCACAGCTTATGGCTGGAAGGCCAGTGTCCAACTATATATCAGACACCCACAGCTTATGGACAGAGGGCTGGTGTCCAACTATATATCAGACACCCACAGCTTATGGACGGAGGGCTGGTGTCCAACTATATATCAGACACCCACAGCTTACGGCCGGAGGGCTGGTGTCCAACTATATATCAGACACCCACAGCTTATGGCTGGAAGGCCAGTGTCCAACTATATATCAGACACCCACAGCTTACGGCCGGAGGGCCAGTGTCCAACTATATATCAGACACCCACAGCTTATGGACGGAGGGCTGGTGTCCAACTATATATCAGACACCCACAGCTTATGGACAGAGGGCTGGTGTTCAACTATATATCAGACACCCACAGCTTATGGACGGAGGGCTGGTGTCCAACTATATATCAGACACCCACAGCTTATGGACGGAGGGCTGGTGTCCAACTATATATCAGACACCCACAGCTTATGGACGGAGGGCTGGTGTCCAACTATACATCAGACACCCACAGCTTATGGACGGAGGGCTGGTGTCCAACTATATATCAGACACCCACAGCTTATGGACGGAGGGCTGGTGTCCAACTATACATCAGACACCCACAGCTTATGGACGGAGGGCTGGTGTCCAACTATATATCAGACACCCACAGCTTATGGACGGAGGGCCAGTGTCCAACTATATATCAGACACCCACAGCTTACGGACGGAGGGCCAGTGTCCAACTATATATCAGACACCCACAGCTTACGGCCGGAGGGCCAGTGTCCAACTATATATCAGACACCCACAGCTTATGGACAGAGGGCTGGTGTCCAACTATATATCAGACACCCACAGCTTATGGCTGGAAGGCCAGTGTCCAACTATATATCAGACACCCACAGCTTACGGACGGAGGGCTGGTGTCCAACTATATATCAGACACCCACAGCTTATGGCTGGAAGGCCAGTGTCCAACTATATATCAGACACCCACAGCTTATGGACAGAGGGCTGGTGTCCAACTATATATCAGACACCCACAGCTTATGGACGGAGGGCTGGTGTCCAACTATATATCAGACACCCACAGCTTATGGACGGAGGGCCAGTGTCCAACTATATATCAGACACCCACAGCTTATGGACGGAGGGCTGGTGTCCAACTATATATCAGACACCCACAGCTTATGGACAGAGGGCTGGTGTTCAACTATATATCAGACACCCACAGCTTATGGACGGAGGGCTGGTGTCCAACTATATATCAGACACCCACAGCTTATGGACGGAGGGCTGGTGTCCAACTATATATCAGACACCCACAGCTTATGGACGGAGGGCTGGTGTCCAACTATATATCAGACACCCACAGCTTATGGACGGAGGGCTGGTGTCCAACTATATATCAGACACCCACAGCTTATGGCTGGAGGGCCAGTGTCCAACTATATATCAGACACCCACAGCTTATGGACGGAGGGCCGGTGTCCAACTATATATCAGACACCCACAGCTTACGGCCGGAGGGCTGGTGTCCAACTATATATCAGACACCCACAGCTTATGGACGGAGGGCCAGTGTCCAACTATATATCAGACACCCACAGCTTACGGCCGGAGGTCTGGTGTCCAACTATATATCAGACACCCTCAGCTTATTGCCGGAGGGTTCGTGTTCAACTATATATCAGACACCCACAGCTTATGGCTGGAAGGCCAGTGTCCAACTATATATCAGACACCCACAGCTTATGGCCGGAGGGCTGGTGTCCAACTATATATCAGACACCCACAGCTTATGGACGGAGGGCTGGTGTCCAACTATATATCAGACACCCACAGCTTATGGACGGAGGGCTGGTGTCCAACTATATATCAGACACCCACAGCTTATGGACGGAGGGCTGGTGTCCAACTATATATCAGACACCCACAGCTTATGGACGGAGGGCTGGTGTCCAACTATATATCAGACACCCACAGCTTATGGACGGAGGGCTGGTGTCCAACTATATATCAGACACCCACAGTTTATGGACGGAGGGCTGGTGTCCAACTATATATCAGACACCCACAGCTTATGGCTGGAGGGTTAGTGTCCAACTATATATCAGACACCCACAGCTTATGGACAGAGGGCTGGTGTCCAACTATATATCAGACACTCACAGCTTATGGCTGGAAGGCCAGTGTCCAACTATATATCAGACACCCACAGCTTATGGCTGGAAGGCCAGTGTCCAACTATATATCAGACACCCACAGCTTATGGCTGGAGGGCCAGTGTCCAACTATATATCAGACACCCACAGCTTATGGCTGGAGGGTTAGTGTCCGACTCAGTCTCCCTCCTTCTATCCCTCCATACCTCACACCTGCTGAGGCCCACAGCAAGGTCATACACCTCAATTACCCTCTACAGAGAGAGGGGGAGAAGGGGGAGAGAGAGAGAACATGGGGATAGAGCAAGAGAGAGAGAGAGAGAGAGAAGGCGGTGAAGTCAGATTTCACGCTATCTTGAGCACTGGCTCGCACGCCCCAATGATTCCTGTCCTTTTATTTATGACGCCAAATGTTTAGTACCCGCTCTCCTCTCACGTTCCTTCCCTCTTTCTCTCCCCGGTCCTTTCCTTCTCTTCCTCGCTGACTGTATAGTCAGCCATGATCGTTTATGCCTTCCATCTATTCAATTACCTTTCCCCCGTGATCCACAACTCATCAATATAAAACAGCAGCTGTATATTAAACCTCTTCTAACAAAGAACTGCAGTCTTCAAGTGAACAGTAGAGCTCGTAAATGGGAGATTACAGAAATGGCTCTTACCTCATCTAGAAATGATGAGCGATTCATTTCTCAGTGGTAAGATAACGAAGGCCTGGCTTTACAGCTATTGATCCTAATAGAGATGATGAACCCTTTGCCCTCGTGGGAATTGGCCAATGTGGATGGGGCTAAATTGCAATGTTTCTTACAGAAGAAAGCATATGCATAACCTGGCAGCAGTTTGGAGATAATGGGGAAATGCTTCGACTCAAGGTTCACCCGACACGAGACGGAATCCAAACACCACACTGTTGATTTTATGTGCATTTGACATGTACTGTACTTTTCTCCGCATTTGCTGATCACGAAATCCGAAAATACTCTGGGTACATTCAGTGACATCAAGGAATATCCTTGGAAAATGTTGTGTAGGTGCAACATGAGAGAAAACAACCAAGGGTTGAGTGAGAGGTCTAACTGGTCTAACTGGTCTCCAAGCTGGGCACAGTCCCCTAAATCATTCCAATGCACTTTCATGACTCAAAGAAGTCTTCAACTATAAGGTGCGTTTTGAGCTCTCCTAGCTGTGCCCGTTGAGGAACTAGAGGAAGCACACTTGCAGTTGTTTTGTTTGGAACACAGCCCTGCATCCCTGCCAACACAGAATTGACACAATCCAAAAACGGTCCATTATAAACCGCAATCTGGGTCAGGCGGGCATCATTTGAAAGCGCGTTCTATTGCCAACCTGACTGCTAAATGATCAAATACGATCTCACAGTGTTAGGTTTTCACAAGGCAAGTCGGAGAAGCAGAACATCATTTTGGTGCGCAGAGAACAGAGTCAGGAGTGCGTTCATACGCGACAAACACGGGCTCATCCTGTTCAGAACAAGCCAGGGTAGAACGCCATGCCCTCTTGTGACTGGGGATCAAACAGTGTGATCGTAAACGTTGACACTGTATATG
The DNA here is from genome assembly GCF_045791955.1 of Oncorhynchus clarkii lewisi. NCBI lineage: Eukaryota > Metazoa > Chordata > Actinopteri > Salmoniformes > Salmonidae > Oncorhynchus > Oncorhynchus clarkii. The sequence continues at coordinate 32,936,429 of NC_092167.1, forward strand.
ACATGAGTTTTGGGATATGGAAATGTGATGTCCACATTTGGACTCACAGGTGTTTGGCTTGTATGGCAGTTATTATTATTATAACACAGAGTCGACTCTTCTTTTTCAGCATGTCCCTCACTCAGACAACAAAACCCCTGCAACAGTTGCTCAATTAGCGGGAGGGATGGGGGGGGACTTCTCATCTCGCGCAGGGTTTATAACGGCTGTCAGTCAAAACTCATACGGAGCTGTGAAGCGGAGACCCTGAGCTCTGACGTGGAGTATAGTGTGTTACTGCACAACCACTGCCTTCCAATTTAGAGAGAAGGAGAGAAAGGGGAGGGAAGATAAGGGTGAGGGTCAAGGGGAGTAGAGTGAGAGGGGAGGGAGTAGGGGATGAAAGAAGAGATGCAGACAGTCAGAGAGGGGGAGAAAGGGAGAGAGAGGGTCTTGAGGCCTGCTCCTTGATCCAAAGGAGTGGGATCAGGTTACGTTGTCTGAGAGGAGACAGACAAGCCTGAAGACACACACACACACACACACACACACTGAGAGCGAGAGAGGTCACAGTGCACCCGTTGCCCTCCACACACACATGCTTGTGAAAACAAACACACACACACACACACACACACACACACACACACACACTCAGACAGAGTTTCTCTCGTAAACACTCACCAGAGCTAAGCGCGCACACAAAATGCAGTGGTTATGCTGCAAGTAACACATCTCTCACTGACACACATACTTCTTCATTGTCAAAAACACACGACATTCCCTCCTACCTCCACACAACCACACCGTCACACACACACGCCTCAGTAACGACCTACGAGTCAAAATGCCTAATACTCCAACAAAAAACAAAGACTTCACAGACCATTCTAACCGAATAACAGAATATAATAGAATACATATATGATAGAAAACGATATCACTAATATTCAGAGAACAAGTTCTACCTGACAGCTCAGCGTTGCCTGTCGTCTAGCAGCGTGTGTTCTCTCCGGCTACGGTAACCAGGCCGTTGTGTGTGTGGCAGTTATTTACAGTCAAGAGTCGTGTTATCTCAGCCGTTACACAACACAACCTAACTGGGGGTCAGAGTGCACTGGAGAACTGGGATAGACTGGCACACTAACACAGAGAGACAAAGTCTGCATCCCAAAGGGCACTCTATTCCCTACTTCATGCACTACTTTTGACCAGGGCCCAAAGTGTACCATATAAGGAATAGGTTACCATTTGGGATGCGGTCAATGTTCTACTATACAGTCACGTGAGGGATAGGGAGGACAGAGGGAGAGGGAGGGGGAGGGGGAAGAAAAAGAGCACAAGTGTCCTTGTTGTACAATGTCCTTGTTGTACAATGTCCTTGTTGTACAATGTCCTTGTTGTACAATGTCCTTGTTGTACAAGTGTCCTTGTTGTACAATGTCCTTGTTGTACAATGTCCTTGTTGTACAATGTCCTTGTTCTATGTTGAAAGTCTCTTGAAATCCAATGTATCATTATCATCATTCTTCTTCTTCTTCTCATTATTATTATTATCATTATTATTATTATAATTATAATCATTATCATTATTATTATACTCATTATTATTATTAGGTGGCTAGAAAATGGAGGAGTAGATAGGAGAGTGTAAAGACAAGGAGAAGAGGAAAGAACAGAAACACAAAGAACAGCAAAGCCTGACCATCAACCTGCAACATGACATGCCACATGCATGTTACACATCACAATAGGAACTATAATGCCCCTCCCCCTTGACCCCAATCTGACCCCTCTCTCCTCTCCGATCACGGTAATCACAAGCATCAATCCTCCCCTCCCCTCGCTGCCCCCTTCTCCTCCTCTCCTCCCTCTATCTCTGGTAACGTAGTCAGGTTAATCCATTACTGTAAACAAATGGGCTGATCGATGAGAGCATCTCAGGGGTCACAGGAGTGACATGGAGGTCATGGGCAGAGGGGACAGACCATCTGCGGCGCACGCACATTCTGTTCTCCACAACCATGACCTGATCTACACCTATGATGAAGAACCCTGCACACACACACAAACAACGGGGAGGTCAAAGGTCGATGAGGCAATGCGTCATCTGGTGTGCGTGTGTGTATGTACAGTATGTATGTATGTATGTATGTGTGTAGGGTGCTTCATCATAGGTATAGAGTAGGTAATGGTTGTAGAGAGCAGGGTGGGTGAGTTACACTGGTCTAGGATGAGGGAGTCACTAGAGCAGTGTGATGATGCAACACAAGATCGCTCTGGTGAGGCACAAACTGTGTGCAAAGTACAGGAGACATACAGTACCAGTCAAACGTTTGGACACCTACTCATTCAAGGGGTTTTCTTAATTTGTACTATTTTCTACATTGTGGAATAACAGCGAGGACATCAAAACTGCGAAATAACACATATGGAATCATGTAGTAACCAAAAAAGTGTTAAACAAATCAAAATCTATTTCTCAAAGTAGCCACCCTTTGCCTTGATGACAGCTTTGCACAGTCTTGGCATTCTCTCAACCAGCTTCACCTGGTATGCTTTTCCAACAGTGTTGAAGGCCAACTCATCCCAAACCTTCTCAATTGGATTGAGGTCGGGTGATTGATAAATCACGACAGTGTCACCAGCAAAGCACCACCACACTACCAAACCTCCTCCTCCATGCTTCACGGTGGGAACCACACATGCCAGAGATAATCCGTTCACCTACTCTGCATCTCACAAAGACACAGTGGTTGGAATCAAAAATCAAAAATGTTGGACTCATCAGACCAAAGGACAGATTTCCACTATTATAATGTCCATTGCTTGTGTCTCTTGGGCCAAGCAAGTACAGTGCCTTGCAAAAGTGTTCACCCCCCGTGGCGTTTTTCCTATTGTGTTGCATTACAATCTGTAATTTAAATATATTTTTATTTGAATTTCATGTGATGGACATACACAAAACAGTCCAAATTGGTAAAGTGTCATTTTTAAGGCTGGTAACTCTAATGAACTTATCCTCTGCAGCAGAGGTAAACTCTGGGTCTTCCTTTCCTGTGGAGGTCCTCATGAGAGCCAGTTTCATCATAGCGCTTGATGGTTTTCTCGACTGCACTTGAAGAAACTTTCAAAGTTATTGAAATGTTCCAGATTGACTGACCTTCATGTCGTAAAGTAATGATGGACTGTCGTTTCTCTTTGATTATTTGAGCTGTTCTTGCCCTAATATGAAATTGGTCTTTTACCATATAGGGCTATCTTCTGTACACCACCCCTACCTTGTCACAACACAACCGATTGGCTGAAACGCATTAAGAAGGAAAGAAATTCCACAAATTAACTTTTAACAAGGCACACATGTTAATTGAAATGCATTCCAGGTGATTACCTCATGAAGCTGGTTGAGAGAATGCCATGTGTGTGCAAAGGGTGGCAACTTTGAAGAATCTAACATCTAAAATAGATTTGGATTTGTTGAACACTTTTTTTGGTTACTCCATGATTCCATTTGTGTTATTTCATAGTTTTGATGTCTTCACTATTATTCTACAATGTAGAAAATAGTAAAAATAAAGAGAAACCCTTGAATGAGTAGGTGTGTCCAAACTTTTTACTGGTACCGTACCTATCATTGCACTCACACACACTGACAAGAATGCCTGCACGGCACGCGCACCCACACACACACACGTAAACAAAATAACTTTAACTGAAAAATGCTGGTTTGGGCTGGTCCAACCTGATGAGAAACAACAGTCATAAACAAAGGAAGGAGAAAAAAGAGAATTACAGAGAAGAGTAAAAACACAGAGCATGGACTACAGACGGAGCAGTCAAGTGTGTGTGTGTGTGTGTGTGTGTGTGTGTGTGTGTTGTATAATGCTTGTAGATTTTGTGAAGGGCAATCCCACTCAATTACGCTGAGACTCTAACGTTCCACTTCAAAAATGTTACCAAACAAAAAAAAACATTGATTTCTAAGTTGAACAAACCATCCACATCCATGCACAAGGATTATTTGTAAAAATGTCCACAGAAAATTGGACAAAAACACCTTTTAGTGGAAGAACTGTGCAGATGCTGTTTCTTAACAGAATTACGGTAAAATCTTCCATGTGACCATGTTTTAAAAAAAAAACTCTTAAATATATACTTTGAATTAAGGTTCATATGTCAGCTATGACATGACAGCTTGAGTTAGAAACAATATATTTTAGTTATTTAACAACATCTGCTACTGGAATTACATCCTGATCTGTACTATACAGAAATGCATAATTATGAATCACAAAAAGTAGATATGTTCAGTACAGTACAACAGTACATTACAATGTACTCTACTCTGTGTTCTTTTGTACAGTACTGAACTCCATTCTACTGTACAGTACTCTAGAGTTGTACTCTAGAATGCTCTAGTTGTCTTTACCTTACAGTTCTGTACTCCACTGTACTATAGTGTTCTCTACTCCACTGTACTATACTGTTCTCAACTGTACTGTACTATACTGCTCTCTACTCCACTGAACTATACTGTTCTCTACTGTACTATACTGTTCTCAACTGTACTGTACTATACTGCTCTCTACTCCACTGTACAATACTGTTCTCAACTGTACTGTACTATACTGCTCTCTACTCCACTGTACTATACTGTTCTCAACTGTACTGTACTATACTGTTCTCAACTGTACTGTACTATACTGTTCTCTACTTCACTGTACTATACTTTTCTCTACTCCACTGTACTATACTGTTCTCTACTGTACTATACTGTTCTCTACTGTACTATACTGTACTATACTGTACTCTACTGGTCCCTACTGTACTATACTGTTCTCTACTGTACTATACTGTTCTCTACTGTACTGTTCTCTACTGTTCCCTACTGTACTATACTGTTCTCTACTGTTCCCTACTGTACTATACTGTTCTCTACTGTACTATACTGTTCTCTACTGTACTGTACTGTTCTATGCTGTTCTCTACTGTACTATACTGTTCTCTACTGTACTGTATACTGTTCTATACTGTTCTCTACTGTTCCCTACTGTACTATACTGTTCTCTACTGTTCCCTACTGTACTATACTGTTCTCTACTGTTCCCTACTGTACTATACTGTTCTCTACTGTACTATACTGTTCTCTACTGTACTGTACTGTTCTATGCTGTTCTCTACTGTTCTATACTGTTCTCTACTGTATTATGCTGTGCTCTACTATACTATACTGTTCTCTACTGTACTATACTGTTCTCTATTGTACTATATTGTTTTGTTCTCTATTGTACTATACTGTTCCCTACTGTACTATATTGCACTACAATCTTCTCTACTCTACTATACTGTTCTCTACTGCACTATACTGTTCTCTACTGTACTATACTGTTCTCTACTGTACTGTACTCTACTGTACTATACTGTCCCCCACTGTACTATACTGTTCTCTACTGTACTATACTGTACTATACTGTTCTCTACTGTGCTATACTGTTCCCTACTGCATTATACTGTTCTCTACTGTACTATACTGTTCTCTACTCCACAGTACTATACTGTTCTCTGCTGTACTGTACTAAACTGTTCTCTACTGTACTATACTGTTCTCTACTGTACTGTACTATACTGTTCTCTACTGTACTATGCTGTTCTCTACTATACTATACTGTTCTCTACTGTACTATACTGTTCTCTACTGCATTATTCTGTTCTCTACTGTACTATACTGTTCTCTACTGTACTACACTGTTCTCTACTCCACTGCAGTATACTGTCTTCTACTGTACTGTACTATACTGTTCTCTACTGTACTATACTGTTCTCTATTGTACTATACTGTTTTGTTCTCTACTGTACTACACTGTTCTCTATTGTACTATATTGTTTTGTTCTCTACTGTACTATACTGTTCTCTACTGTACTATACTTCTCTATACTGTACTATATTGTTCTCTACTCTACTATACTGTTCTCTACTCTACTATACTGTTCTCTACTATACTATACTGTTCTCTACTATACTATACTGTCCTCTACTGTACTATACTGTTCTCTATTGTACAATACTGTTCTGTTCTGTTCTCTACTCCACTATACTATACTGTTTTCTACTGTACTGCACTGTTCTCTACTGTACTATACTGTTCTATACTGTACTATATTGTTCTCTACTGTACTATACTGTTCTCTATTGTACTATATTGTTTTGTTCTTTACTGTACTATACTGTTCTCTACTGTACTATATTGTACTATACTGTTCTCTACTGTACTATACTTCTCTATACTGTACTATATTGTTCTCTACTCTACTATACTGTTCTCTACTCTACTATACTGTTCTCTACTATACTATACTGTTCTCTACTATACTATACTGTTATCTACTGTACTATACTGTTCTCTATTGTACTATACTGTTCTCTTCTGTTCTCTACTCCACTATATTATACTGTTTTCTACTGTACTGCACAGTTCTCTGCTGTACTATACTGTTCTATACTGTACTATATTGTTCTCTACTGTACTATACTGTTCTCTATTGTACTATATTGTTTTGTTCTTTACTGTACTATACTGTTCTCTACTGTACTATATTGTACTACACTGTTCTCTACTGTACTATACTGCTCACTACTGTACCATATTGTTCTCTACTGTACTATACTGTTCTCTACTGTACTATACTGTTATCTACTGCACTGTACTGTTCTCTACTGTACTATACTGTTCTCTACTGTCCCCCACTGTACTATACTGTTTTCTACTGTGCTATACTGTTCCCTACTGCATTATACTGTTCTTTACTGTACTATACTGTTCTCTACTGTACTATACTGTTCTCTGCTGTACTGTACTAAACGGTTCTCTACTGTTCTCTACTCCACTGTACTATACTGTTCTCTACTGTACTATACTGTTCTCTACTGTACTATACTGTTCTCTACTGTACTATACTGTTCTCTGCTGTACTGTACTAAACGGTTCTCTACTGTACTATACTGTTCTCTACTCCACTGTACTATACTGCTCTCTACTGTACCATATTGTTCTCTACTCTACTATACTGTTCTCTATTGCACTATACTGTTCTCTACTGTACTATACTGTTCACTACTGTACTGTACTGTTCTCTACTGTACTATACTGTCCCCCACTGTACTATACTGTTCTCTACTGTACTATACTGTACTATACTGTTCTCTACTGTGCTATACTGTTCCCTACTGCATTATACTGTTCTCTACTGTACTATACTGTTCTCTACTCCACTGTACTATACTGTTCTGTGTTGTACTGTACTAAACTGTTTTCTACTGTACTATACCGTTCTCTACTCCACTGTACTATACTGTCTTCTACTGTACTGTACTATACTGTTCTCTACTGTACTATACTGTTCTCTAGTGTACTATACTGTTTTGTTCTCTACTGTTCTCTATTGTACTATACTGTTTTGTTCTCTACTGTTCTCTACTGTACTACACTGTTCTCTATTGTACTATACTGTTTTGTTCTCTACTGTACTATACTGTTCTCTACTGTACTATACTTCTCTATACTGTACTATATTGTTCTCTACTCTACTATACTGTTCTCTACTATACTATACTGTTCTCTACTATACTATACTGTTCTCTACTGTACTATACTGTTCTCTACTGTACTATACTGTTCTCTATTGTACTATACTGTTCTGTTCTCTACTCCACTATACTATTTTCTACTGTACTGCACTGTTCTCTACTGTACTATACTGCTCTCTACTCTACTATACTGTTCTCTACTGTACTATACTGTTCTCTACTGTACTATACTGTTCTCTATTGTACTATATTGTTTTGTTCTCTACTGTACTATACTGTTCTCTACTGTACTATATTGTACTACACTGTTCTCTACTGTACTATACTGCTCACTACTGTACCATATTGTTCTCTACTCTACTATACTGTTCTCTACTGTACTATACTGTTCTCTACTGTACTGTTCTCTACTGTACTGTTCTCTACTGTACTATACTGTTCTCTACTGTCCCCCACTGTACTATACTGTTCTCTACTGTGCTATACTGTTCCCTACTGCATTATACGTTCTCTACTTTACTATACTGTTCTCTACTGTACTATACTGTTCTCTGCTGTACTGTACTAACCGGTTCTCTACTGTACTATACTGTTCTCTACTCCACTGTACTATACTGTTCTCTACTGTACTATACTGTTCTCTACTGTACTATACTGTTCTCTATTGTACTATACTGTTTTGTTCTCTACTGTACTACACTGTTCTCTATTGTACTATACTGTTTTGTTCTCTACTGTACTATACTGCTCTCTACTGTACTATATTGTTCTCTACTCTACTATACTGTTCTCTACTGTACTATACTGTTCTCTATTGTACTATACTGTTCTCTATTGTACTCTACTGTTCTGTTCTCTACTCCACTATACTATACTGTTTTATACTGTACTGTACTGTACTGTTCTCTATTGTACTATACTGTTTTGTTCTCTTCTGTTCTCTACTGTACTACACTGTTCTCTACTGTACTATACTGCTCTCTACTGTACTATACTGTTCTCTACTGTACTATACTGTTCTCTACTGTACTATACTGCTCTCTACTGTACTATATTGTTCTCTACTCTACTGTTCTATACTGCACTATACTGTTCTCTATTGTACTATACTGTTTTGTTCTCTTCTGTACTATACTGTTCTCTACTGTACTATACTACACTGTTCTCTACTGTACTATACTGCTCTCTACTCTACTATATTGTTCTCTACTCTACTATACTATACTGCTCTCTACTCTACTATATTGTTCTCTACTATACTGTTCTCTACTGTACTATACGGTTCTCTACTGTACTATACTGTTCTCTATTGTACTATCCTGTTCTGTTCTCTACTCCACTATACTATACTGTTTTCTACTGCACTGTACTATACTGTTCTCTACTGTACTATACTGCTCTCTACTGTTCTACACTGTTCTCTACTGTACTATACTGTTCTCTACTATACTATACTGTACTACACTGTTCTCTACTGTACTATACTGCTCTCTACTGTCCAAACTTGTGAAACATTGACGTCTATGATTGGTTCAGAGTTGGTCCGTCTAGGGCGGACAGACCAAATTTCGACTAATTTTCAATGTCCTCGGACGTCAGGTGTCAGCCGGTGCTCAGCGGGTGAGGATGTTTGTCAGTCGGTGCTCAGCGGGTGAGGATGTTTGTCAGTCGGTGCTCAGCGGGTGAGGATGTTTGTCAGTCGGTGCTCAGCGGGTGAGGATGTTTGTCAGTCGGTGCTCAGCGGGTGAGGATGTTTGTCAGTCGGTGCTCAGAGGGTGAGGGTGTTTGTCAGTCGGTGCTCAGAGGGTGAGGGTGTTTGTCAGCCGGTGCTCAGCGGGTGAGGATGTTTGTCAGCCGGTGAGGATGTTTGTCAGTTGGTGCTCAGAGGGTGAGGATGTTTGTCAGTCGATGCTCAGCGAGTGAGGATGTTTGTCAGTCGGTGCTCAGAGGGTGAGGATGTTTGTCAGTCGGTGCTCAGCGGGTGAGGATGTTTGTCAGTCGGTGCTCAGAGGGTGAGGGTGTTTGTCAGACGGTGCTCAGCGGGTGAGGATGTTTGTCAGTCGGTGCTCAGAGGGTGAGGGTGTTTGTCAGCCGGTGCTCAGAGGGTGAGGATGTTTGTCAGTCGGTGCTCAGAGGGTGAGGATGTTTGTCAGTCGGTGCTCAGAGGGTGAGGATGTTTGTCAGTCGGTGCTCAGAGGGTGAGGGTGTTTGTCAGTCGGTGCTCAGAGGGTGAGGATGTTTGTCAGTCGGTGCTCAGCGGGTGAGGATGTTTGTCAGTCGGTGCTCAGAGGGTGAGGATGTATGTCAGCCGGTGCTCAGCGCGTGAGGATGTTTGTCAGCCGGTGCTCAGCGCGTGAGGATGTTTGTCAGCCGGTGCTCAGCGGGTGAGGATGTATGTCAGCCGGTGCTCAGCGCGTGAGGATGTTTGTCAGCCGGTGCTCAGCAGGTGAGGATGTTTGTCAGTCTGTCCAGACTGTTTTCACAGTCTTGCTTTTACCACCAGACGACAGAAAGAGAAAGAACCAAACACCCACCTATACCAGCAGCTACAAACAGTCTCACTACTAGCCCTGGCGCTCTCGCTCTCTCTCTCTAAAGATACAAACATATATTATATGTTAGCTCTTAATGCCATGAACTCTTTATGAGTTTGCCATGGTTACATTCCTCAGGTTTACCTTGGTTCTATTAGTAGATCATGTGTAATGGTACGTTACTTCCAAATGAATTTAACCAAAAAAGATAGTGTAGGACAGGGGTTGGCAAAGGGCGGCCCACAGATCAGAAACGGTCTGCCAGTGATTTATTTTGGCACTCAAAAAAATAGATATATATTTTGGAGGGGCACCACATTTAACATGCTCCTATGGACTTCACATGTTGGTGTTCATTGGTTATTTTATTTACATGGACATTATTATTCTCCCCCCATCTCTCTCTCTCTCCCCCCATCTCTCTCTCTCTCTGTGTCTCTCTCTCCCCCCATCTCTCTCTCTCTGTGTCTCTCTCTCCCCCCATCTCTCTCTCTCTCCCCCCATCTCTCTCTCTCTGTGTCTCTCTCTCCCCCATCTCTCTCTCTCTCTGTGTCTCTCTCTCCCCCCATCTCTCTCTCTCTGTGTCTCTCTCTCCCCCCATCTCTCTCTCTCTCCCCCCATCTCTCTCTCTCTGTGTCTCTCTCTCCCCCATCTCTCTCTATCTGTGTCTCTCTCTCCCCCCATCTCTCTCTCTCTCCCCCCATCTCTCTCTCTCTGTGTCTCTCTCTCCCCCCATCTCTCTCTCTCTGTGTCTCTCTCTCCCCCCATCTCTCTCTCGCTCTCTGTGTCTCTCTCTCCCCCCATCTCTCTCTCCCCCATCTCTCTCTCTCTGTGTCTCTCTCTCCCCCCATCTCTAACTCTCTCTCTGTGTCTCCCTCTCCCCCATCTCTCTCTCTCTCTGTGTCTCTCTCTCCCCCATCTCTCCTCTCTCCCCCTAACTCTCTCTCTGTGTCTCCCTCTCCCCCATCTCTCTCTCTCTGTGTCTCTCTCTCCCCCCATCTCTCTCTCTCTGTGTCTCTCTCTCCCCCCATCTCTAACTCTCTCTCTGTGTTTCCCTCTCCCCATCTCTCTCTCTGTCTCTGTGTCTCTCTCTCCCCCATCTCTCTCGCTCTCTCCCTGTCTCTCTCTCTCCCCCCCCTCTCTCCATCTCTCTCTGTATCTCTCCCCTCTCTATCCCTGTCTCTCTCTCTCTCTGTATCTCCCCCCCCTCTGTCTCTCTTTCTCTTAGTCTCTTGCTCTCTCTCTCTCCCTCTATCTCTCTCTCTCCCTCAAACACTCCCCATTTCGTTCCATTGACCTCTTTTATCAACTCCCCCCACACACATTATGTAACAGACGCTAAAACTACACTCTGTTGCACAGTTAACCTTTAACAGAGAGACATAAAATCGCTCCCAGGAGCACACCAACACGCATGCTCAACCCGTCACACCCTCGAGGGAACAGATGCCAAGAAAGCTGTACCACACAAACACACATGCACATATACAAATACACACTCACACACACTGTATGTTGTAAGGAGGGAGAGCTCCCATATTAGTTGGAGAGCGAGGGAGTGAGTAAAGGGGTGTAGATAATAAGTGATGTGAGTGTGTGTGTACAGAGATGTCCCTACCGTGACTTGGCGATGTGTAGAGTGTGTGTGTGTGTGTGTACAGAGATGTCCCTACCGTGACTTGGTGATGTGTAGAGTGTGTGTGTGTGTGTACAGAGATGTCCCTACCGTGACTTGGTGATGTGTAGTGTGTGTGTGTGTACAGAGATGTCCCTACCGTGACTTGGTGATGTGTAGAGTGTGTGTGTGTACAGAGATGTCCCTACCGTGACTTGCTGGAGCGACTGGAACCCATTTACTTAACTAAACAAACCGCAGTCTCTCTCTATCTAAGAAATCATGTGTCTTCTTCTTATGTAGGTCTTTGTTTCTATGTCTCTCTTATGTCTCTCTTTGTTTCTCAGTTCTCTCTCTCTCCCTCACACTCGTTCAATCTGGTCTCTTTCTGTCTGTCTGCTTCTCTCGCTCATCTAGACAAACCTGAGCAAACAAGGAAGTCCGTCCCATCATGTGGATTTGGCTTTCCTCCAATCCAGTATCCTTGTCTCCCCTCTCTCAGCCCTAACCCCCCAGTCTATAGCCTTGTCCCTATCCTCAACCTCAGCCCCAGCCTCAACCCCAGCCTCAGCCCCAGCCTCAACCCAGGCGCCAGCCAGTAAGCCAGACACCCCTAACCCACACCCTGCCGTCTCTCTCTGTCTCTCTCTGTCTCTCTCTCTGTGTTTGTCTATTCCTCCTCCTCCTGTTGCTAAAGCACATCGCCAGGCAGCTCACCCCTCC